>NC_135551.1:20758502-20781002 GCF_964340395.1 Glandiceps talaboti | reverse complement strand
TCGACAATAAATATTTAATAGCTTGTCCATTCGATATTCCAATGGCCACGGTAAAAACAATATACTTCATTAAGAATCTGTTGGACTGGGTTATTGTTTTAAATATTTGAAAGTAAAAGTGTGAGTTTTCTGTTGAATCTGTTGGATTTAATTATACCTGGAATAATATCGACCATCTCGTCATTAAGGGGTCGTTTAGTTGTCGATGCATATGCGTCAACCAAATTGGCACATCATCGATTTGAGCTAAATTGGCAAGTGACCTTTCCACTCTGACTAGTACGTCGGAAACTTAGTTGACATCTCAATATGTTTCTAACATGATGGAACTTCAAACAGGTATGTGAGAGAGCCATCGAATGTCAAGCAGTACCCCCCCCCCCCCCAAGAACCAATGCACCAGTTGGTATCAAGCGTACGTGTCATACATTTAAATCGAATCTATGTTTACACTGTTTTCTCCTCTGTTTGCGTTCTTTTCCACGGTGTGTCAAATCTTGGATGGAAAATAATCATGAATAACGCGCTACAACTGGAACGTGTTTTGAAAAAAAACAACCCAAAACCTGCATTTGTTTAACATATAATTCACTTATTTGTAATATCCTACACCTTAAACAGCATGGAATCACCTATGATTAAACGATTTGCTATAGCTATTCACGTAGCACATTGCAGTAAATGCGATCAAATTTATTTTGGGGTCCGCACCCCAAAATTACCACCCCAATGCAATCACACGTACTCAACGTATTACTATATTGCTTGTGGTTAAAAACGACCTCTGATTAATAACATGTACATTGTCGAAATATTGGTATTGCAACAGTTGTTATGAATATATTATTGGCTGTGTATGTTTCATCGAAAATTAATACTTCAGTTACAGCTAGTTCAGATTAATATAAAATATAAATGCTATGATTTATGACATAAAACTACTGTGCACTCAACTGATATAACATTTTGTAACTTATCACGACTTAAAACAATAGTAATAATATCTTTACACTAGTCCACATCAATAAAAGAATAAATGAAATTCAGTTACGCTGCACATGTAAATTTACAAACAATAACATTTACAGACATTACACTACATGACAAACTGTCTTTACACACACACACACACACACACACATTAAAATTATTATCACTCAAAAGATTAAAATATGGAATATTAGTTAACCAAATTGCAAACACATGGATTATCCACTTATGTGAGCATTAAAGCGAAAAAATCCCAGAGGTATAAGGGTAACCTTATTTTTTTCTCTGTTCCTAATTACTTGGCCGACTAAAATTTTCAGCTCCGACATCAAAAAAACAAAAAATATAAATATAATTAAACATTTTCGCCCGCCCTTAATATTGTACGGAACAGCTCCATATCTAGCAAGAACAAGCAAGTGTCTGGACTAACGACATCATCTACACTCATGGCGGAAGTTATTCAAGTAGGGGCTGAGAACTTACCAATTGTGTAGAGAAGCTGTGAAAAGGTTTGTTACCAGGAATCAAATAAAAAGAAGATAGAGAGGGGGAAACGGAGAGGTAAAGAAACATGAAGACGATCAATTTTCATTTTGTTATACTTTAAAGAAAATCAACCTACCGGCCATATAGTTGCTATTGAAAGTAATGAGAAACTTAAAAAGAAATAGGGTGACGTGAAATCTAATGGCTAGGTATATTTGAAACATATAAATATTGATGCTCATACGTTATTAACAAAAAATTAACTGACTTTAGAAAAGCATTTCAGGTTTTACCGTGATATAATCCGATAAGAAGTATTGTCTGACAAACACAATGTGATACTGATACTTTGCCTAGATACGAATGATTGTCAATATACAAGTTTTAGATCCCAGAACGCTTCAATTATTCAGTATAGCAGTTTGTATTATTAATTCAGTGTTTGTAATCTGCGTGGTCTCAATTCAAAGTGCCCTGGGCGAAGACGGATTTATGGTTTATGTCTTCTTTTTTGACATATAACGGTCTATAGATTGTTTTCCTTACCATTACGAAGAAAGATCGGAGGTGCGTATGTATGTATGTATGTATGTATGTATGTATGTATGTATGTATGTATGTATGTTTTTTGTGTTTTGTGTGTGTGTGTGTTTTGTGTGTGTGTGTGTGTGTGTGTGTGTGTGTGTGTGTGTCGTGTGTGTGTCATGTATGCTTCACGATAACCCAGACCATTCGCATTTAAAATCACCATGCAAACGTTTAAAACAGAGGTCAAAATAATATCAAAATTAAACATATGACAGCCGACAAACGGACTAGTACTGGGAAACTAGGTCCGGGTGTATTCTACCGTAACGAATGCGAGTTTTCCAAAAGGTACCGATATCATGATATCAGCTGAGTTGATAATGAGGGGTGTTGAATATTTCAAAAGTCAAGGTCTGTGTAACATTTGTGGATAAAGATTTTCTTTCGCCGATGATTAATGCATACTCTTAAGCGCTTGGTTAACTTTATCCCCCGTGAGACTTTTTAATTCTCTCTCTATGATCTGTATCTGTCTCTGTCTGTCTGTCTGTCTGTCTGTCTGTCTGTCTGTCTGTCTGTCTCTGTCTGTCTGTCTGTCTGTCTGTCTGTCTGTCTGTCTCTGTCTCTCTCTGTCTCTGTCTCTGTCTCTCTGTCTCTCTCTCTCTCTGTCTCTCTCTCTCTGTCTCTGTCTGTCTCTGTCTCTGTCTCTGTCTCTGTCTCTCTGTCTCTCTCTCTCTCTCTCTCTCTCTCTCTCTCTCTCTCTCTCTCTCTCTCTCTCTCTCTCTCTCTCTCTCTCGCTCTCTCTCAGGTTGAAAGGACAATCGGCCATGTGAATCACAGGGAATTCTGTTAATAATCTTATTTTATATGCAACATTTAGAGAGTTCGTTATTTTAGCGTCAATATTTGCGTAATCGTGGATGTTGCCTGATAATACCGCATCTAAAGAAGTGCATCTGAAGTTATATTGAACTAATCGTTACACGGTTCAGAGGTATTAGTTCTTCTAAGAGGTTAACCACTTAGATTGCCTGCTAAATATTATTGAATAAATGCAGCCTTCGTTTGGATAAGGGATACAGATTTTGTAATAGAACGACTCATTCCTGTCAATATTCTGTATACGTGGATTCTCGATCTAACGTACTCTTTGTTTCATAAATGTAATTAAAAAAATGACAGCAATCAACTTATGGTAACATGTCCATATCTCTTGTAAGCAGGCAACATGCACTCACGCACGCACGCTCGCACAAACAAACAAACAAACAAACAAACAAACAAACAAACAAACAGAATGACGGGATCATTTGTCTTTTAGTAAGTATGTATATTTATTCCGTATTTGGAGGCCATCGGCCCAAAGATACAATAGACAAGTTATATAACACTGGTAGTTTCTTTTCGCAGTTTCATGGTATGAGATAAGAGTACCGTGAGACATTTTTGTATATCTACATTGTTAGAGGAAAATAAATCGACAAAGTTCTGAACAGACGGAGGATCAAAGTAAAATCTAGAGATGTACTTTCCTCTATGGTTATTAAAAGAATGAACAAACTATTAAAAGTGAATTCATCTTCGACTTCATTTGAATAGTACATTAAACATATTCATTTATCAAAGTGCATACATATTAACACAGCATATTTCGTGCCGTTGTCTCACTGTAAGTGAAAAACATATTTTCGGTGTTTGCGTGACCTTAACTAACGAATTAACAGAGTGATATAGAATGGCAATAAGCGTGCAACACCTATCAAATAACCGTATAATATTCTTTCCACCCGGGAATCGAATTTAATAAAAGACATTCAAATAACTATGAAAATGCTCGCATATTTCCCAGACAAAGGAGGTACAATACTCTATATATATACCATTTTACAGACAAACTGATTGGCACATTCTATTATACCTTTATTACGTATATCAATGGTCCTTTTCCATTTTTCATTTCCAAATTTCTGAATATATAATACACTATTGCTACCTTCGATATGGGTGTAATGGCCTGTTTTTCTAGTTCTGAGGTTCCGCTAATTCTCATACAATGTATTATTATGGACACGTACCGGTATACATTTCAGAGGACATTGATGAATAGGTATTATTTATACTGGTATGCATTATACAATAGTTTGTATTGAATTATACAGTGTTTAAGAACGTATTCATATACCCCAACAACAGCGCTTGTTGAAATGTTATATAGATATTATTCTTTGGCATAATTTCTCTCTTTTAATTAAAATTTTAAGAGCTAATTATCCACTTTGTAAACTTTTAATGATTCTGTATGATACGAACTTTATGCGAAGGTTTGGTTGAGGGGTTTGGGGTTGGGTTAGTGGAGCCCATTGGGTTGGGGATGGCATTGGATACAGAATGCAGAGGTCAAATTTGAATCACTGCTGATTATTTAAAGTAGACTTTCATATGATCTTGAATGTACATTTAGTAGAAGGAAGTTAGAGCAGATACTACGTCATGCATATTATTCCATTACGTCATGAATACAGGATGGATATATTGAATGACTGCATGATGAACACATTTGCTATAGAAATGTGGGTATTGGCCACTCTTTATTGCAGCTCGAACCTAACATCGTTCATTACGCAGATCCATTTGTATAGAACTACTCCTCAGCTCTGCTGGGAAATCATTTTCCTTATTAGAATAATTTGCTTCTGCATCACGTTTGCTGTATTGCATACATACACTTACTAATAAAGAACATAGAAGTACATTAACACATATGAATAGATCTACCATATTACACAAAAGAGTGACACAAAGTAAGAGAGAGAGAGAGAGAGAGAGAGAGAGAGAGAGAGAGAGAGAGAGAGAGAGAGAGAGAGAGAGAGAGAGAGAGAGAGAGAGAGAGAGAGAGAGAGAGAGAGAGAGACATGATATACAGAGTGAGAGACATAAAAAGAGGCAGACAAATAGAAACACACATAGACATGCAGGCAGGCAGGCAGGCAGGCAGGCAGACACACACACACAGACCTATGTTACGTCTAATCTTCGCGTATATTAGGGTGATTTAACATAATTTATTAGTTTTTCTAATGCTATGGACATTTTCTTTAACAGAATCCATTATCACGTGGTGTTCGACAATATCCGAACCTCCAGTTATCATATCATCATGTGTTCCTTTTCAGCCCGCTGATGACAAGTCGTCAATCTTCCATTGGCAATATCATATCCAGTTAATAATAAGTGCAAGATTCGAAAGCCTATCCGTAATGGGAAGAGCTTGTATGGATATATAGACCATATATCCCTCACCTTTAATATGTACTGTATTTTGAAACGAATATTTTCAATCTTATCACAAATCAGCACCAGTAGTGAGCATTTAATGAAACACATTAATCATATCCTCACAATTACAATGGGGATACTTCTAATTTTGGTACAGATAATTTGCTATTGCGTTTTCTGATGGAAAGCTACCACCCTTATTTTATTTGTATATTATTTGTATTTTAATAGACATCAGTCCATCCATCCATCCATCCACAAATCCACCAGCCCATCCCCCCTCCACACACACAGAAACCCACAAACATGCGCGAGCGCGGTAATTGAATAATATCTATTTGAAGGGTTCTCTTATTTCTAATGAATATATAATAACAGTCAAGCCGTGTATGTCTGTTGACAGTTCTTCTAATTGAAATTGTCTCGAATACTCTACTCTCGCTCCTGTGCTGACATGAATTTAATTATAATGATGACTTCAGGGAAAGGAGACGTTTTTGCAATTCAAATGTTATACTACTTAAATATCATAGTTACCATGATTGTAAATAGACACATCAATGATACCGTAATATTTTGAACTTCTTAGGACTGTGATACAATAATGTAAACAATTAATGGAAGTGATATCAAATTCGTTCATCACCCTCAATGTGTTTGACATGACGTTTGGCACTGAGAAAAGAAACAGCGTCGTCGCTTATTAGACACCAAGTCAATCATCAATACAAGGTTTTTTTTTGCATTGACGTATACTAATTGGTATTAAAAGTCACGTTGCTCTCATGTTGAAGGTCGGCGCAACTGCACCTATATGTTGTACCATGATATTTGACACAAGACAAGCTTTGCAGTTCCTTAGGAACCTGACAGGTACAAATTACAGAAATCAATTAATCACAACATTATACTACACCATGGTATGTACGTTGTATTGTAAGCTTGATCATTGCAAATATAAGCTGACGTCAATAATTTGTCATTGTTGAATTTTAAGTTTGATAACAATTAGACCATATCTTACCATGCAGCGTCAGACAAGTCAGGGAAATAACGCCAATCAACCCGTGTTTAGTAGACGAAGTGTATCGTGAATCTGATTTCTCCTTGACGATAACAATAATATGAATTTCTATATCGCATTTGCTTGTTATCGTACTAGTAAAGAAATGCTTTGCTGTTTCATAACTTTAAGTACTGTGTGATTATTTCAAGCAGATACAAACCTCATCTTTAAAACACAGTTTTGCGTACACCAGAGAGAGAGAGAGAGAGAGAGAGAGAGAGAGAGAGAGAGAGAGAGAGAGAGAGAGAGAGAGAGAGAGAGAGAGAGAGAGAGAGAGAGAGAGAGAGAGAGAGAGAGAGAGAGAGAGAGAGAGAGAGAGAGGAGGGAGAGAAAGAGAGGGGGGAGAGAAAGAGAGAGAGAGAGAGAGAGAGAGGGACGGACGGACGGACGGACGGACGGACAGACAGACAGACAGACAGACAGAGAAGGGGGTATATGTGGGACAGAAAATGAGAGACAGAAAGGAAGACTATAGACAGAAAGACGCAGACAGATATATAGAGACACGAGACATACAGTGAGAGATAGAGCAATGGACATACATACATACATACGTACGTACGTGACGTACGTACATACATACGTACACATATATATACAGACAGACAGACAATGCATGTGCGCTTGTATTTGTGTGCATGTTTGTGTTGAGCAGGTAGCTATGTGTCGATTATTTCACTTAACTGAACATGTGATGGCATGGCATTATCAAAAGTAATTAAAGTAGAGTGCCAATTTCTTTCAAACATTTCCAAAGAGACGTAGCCAGTTGTTGACGCACAGAACAACGAAAGCAATTCATATCAGAGAATGCTGATAAGAAGCATGTCATCCTATTACTCAAAATATTTCAATATCTATTGCTTGCTATCACGACGTGTAATGAATCATTTTCACTAACGTTTCTGCTAAAGCGTAACTAACGACCACCCTTCGGATATCTTGCTCAGTTGGGCGGAACAATGTCGTCTATAGTATAATGCACCAGTTTAGCCATGCAGATGAACTCTCGGTGCTGAATTGGTAGAAATATGGCGACACCCACACTATATGGTGCACGTTTCACGCCACGAATAATAATATCAATGCAGCGTGAAGGCATAGGTGACTGATACCGCGCCTTTGCGGCGTCAAGTATATGCCGAAGGTGCATGGAATTAATCTTTTCGAAACCTGCTATCTGCCCAATTATGAATAATGGCTTCCTATAAAACTCGTACCTCCGCGAATCCAAGGCTTATTGCTTCTTAATGGAAGCCCTCAAGATTCAATCAAATCTCTGATATGAAGAGCATCATGAGATTAGGTATAAGAAGCACTGAGAACTATATGTAAATCGAAATGCAAACATACAATCAATGCCTTCAAATGTTTGTTCCTTTACACACTGTCAGAATGCAAAATTCAGTGAGCTGTTGCTATCACACATGATATACAAATTTATTCTGCATCATATAGCCTAATTCCCTAAATTATAAGATAAGTAATTATGCAAGTGACCCATTGATATTCAAATGATGTTACCAAAACCTAATCCATTCTTGCCATTACCGTGGGGAAGAGGTGTAGCAAAATCATTAGAATTGATGTGATATTGTTTGACATATCGTGCTCTCAATGAGACGAACAGTGCATATACACGTACACATACACATGTGAGAACATATACAGGAGGGCATACAGACAGACGGACAGACAGACAGACTGACACAAAGGCAGGCAGGCAATCTAAAGTATAACTCAACTTTTTCCTTACGACGGTAAAAGGAGAGATGTAAAAACACACTCAGTTATTCACTTAAATACAAATTTCATATAATATATATATATATATATATATATATATATATATATATATATATATATATATATATATATATATATATATAATATTACTATTCAGATCACACGATATATAACATTATTATTCAGATCACACGATTTGGACTGTTAGACTAGTTAGTCATAACAAATGTACAAACTTTACTATTCGATATTACACAAATTGCAAATACTATTAATAGAACATAGTCAGTGACTTTGAATAGCGGTCGTGGCGTTAATTAGAAAAGCAGACAAACCAGACTGTACATGTATGCGATGCCGTGGAATGACCTATCGACTGTTGTGAAATGGTCCACAGTTTCCGATATTGTATGTTTGACTTTAAAGCATGACAAACTTACAAGTCAACATTTTGTATGACAAGGGGGAAAATACAGACAGACAAGCAGACAAACATGTAGGAGTCGATCCCACATAGTTTCATTTCTAGTTTGACAGCATAATTTGACTAGTTGAGTTAGCGCTTTGACTGATCTTTGTACGTCGTCTTTGTGTACATGTCTTCAATTCATGGCGGGTGAGAAGTCAACCCATCAACATCAACACGAAATTGATTCAAAGAAAGGACTCCAACTTACAGCAAAGTCTTAAGAATGTTGTCATGATATCAATGCTTAACGATTTTGAAACCATTTTTGCCTCTATCTGTTATTAAGCGCACCTCATTTTCTCTTATGGGATGCGTACATGAACAAATAAGAGAACACGTGAGGTGTCCTCGACTAGGGAGATTTCCTTATCACTGAATACCGTCCGTCGAGAACATATCTCAGCCATAATAATAAAGTGATCGTCAATATAGTTATGCATCATCACGTCAATGTGATGCTTATATATATATATATATATATATATATATATATATATATATATATATATATATATATATATATATATATATATATATATAAATATACATAACACGAACCACACAGAACCTCAGTGTAAAGTTATATATATATATATACATATATATATATATATATATATATATATATATATATATATATATATATATATATATATATATATATATATATATATATATATATATATATATAAATATTTGATTGATAGACGAGTGATTATGATATCTGTTTAAACAGTTTGGCACCGACAGTAGTCTTGTACTTATCAGGTCATTACATCCCGTATGCAATTATAATTTTTGAATTGGCGGAAGTTTATGTGCAAGTGAACTACTTGGGTGAAACTATGGTGTATAGATTTGCGTAAATGTCGCGTTATTATCTTTCGTCTTGTGCTTTGTACGTATCACATTGATGCAAAGTAACAAGAATTTATGTGTTTACAATATCACTGCTATATCCTGGCATTTGTTTATGTACCTCCGGGTTCATATGTGCCTGTGGTTGAAATGTCATTGAAAGTGCAGGTAATTCGAATCCTTAAAGAAATGCTAACAGTATGTAGCTATATATAATATATATAATTTTTCAACGTATATAATTTATTTTACTTGAAGGGCATTTTCATTGACAGTGAACATCTTGGATCCATCCAAGTGTTCTCTGGCTTTCTAGATGCATGTACACTGTTAGGTGTTAAAATATCGACCGAATTACAGTTACCCGCTGGAGGCTTCCATACCATTCGTGAATAAAAGAACGTTTGAATACGTGTCTAACCTTATTTCTGTACTCAATTTGCAAACTAATTAGTTAGGATACACAAAACGTGTACATCCTATAATAATTTGCATATCCACCTAAGAGAACAGAATAACATGGGTGTGGCTGGCTGTGTGTGCGTGTGCACTGTGTTAAAACGTCAATGTAGATTCCGTGTACATTCCTATCCTCCGACTGGTGAGTAGCCAAGAGTAGCGAACTCACTAACATTGGCCTTTCAACCTAAGGATGCAATGGATTCACATTCTCCCTGACTAAGGTTCACCAAATACATATACACACACCTTTGAGTATATATACATGTAACTATGGTGGTCCATGTCTGACTGGTGCAAACATTAGCAGTATTTGAAAAGAGATACTGAGATAAGGTAGTCTTTGATTTGTTGAGGCAATATTTCACAAGGGTTGATTAGAAACCTATGTAGTTTGCTGGATGGAGACATTGATAACAATATTGTGCATATCTTTTATAGTTGTGTAATGTGGATCTTTTGTAAATGCCATGACTTTTACTACACGCAATACGATTGCATTAAAGGCGTGTGAGCATAAATCCATTTTCTTAGTCCATATTGACCTTTACCATGAGGTCAAATGTTATAACAGTTGCCGATAATTTGATTGACTATATTCAGTTGAAAAGGAGCATTTATCAAACTGAAAGTGTGCTTCAGATATTGCTCCAAAGGTACGGATTTAATGCAGAACACCGACAAACATTAAAACAGTCATTCAGACATTCGAACTGTAGTTTCTTAAATGCAAACATTTTAATGAACTGTAGTGAACAGCGAATCACCACAAGAATTGGATTCGACACTCTGAAGTGAATTTACACAAACATTTATTTAATGGACACGTCTGACAGAAGGTATGCTTTTAGTCTTACTTCAACACAAATTGGAATCGTTTAAAGCATAAACACCTCCTTGGTCCCAGCTGAAGCTGAATCAAGTAACACAAATTTAGGAATTCAAGGTGTGTACGTTTTGAATATTGTAAATGGAAAATGTCACCTGCGTGATTTGAAAGTATACATCTTGCGTGTATAGTTAAGGTGAAATTAGTCCTGCACTTATCTTGTTACAGTGTGAAATTACTTTTTTTCAGTGAAATGATGGAAAAATCTCTACCTTTCTTGTAATACTATTTCACACATGCGGGATCTGTTAAGTTTTTGATGCGAATGTCCAAGGCTCATATTGCTACCTAAAAGCATATAATGGGCGTGAGGTGCGTGAATTATGCATTCGATTTGCTATATATTGTGTTCAAATTGCTAAAATTACAGTAAGTGCATTTTTACTCTTTCAGGTTGATAATTGCATTTCTATTGAGGAATTGCTCGGACAAATGTTCACCAAACTTAATTTGAATAATCATTTGACTAGTTCTAAAAGCAAATTCTACATAGCTTGAAGAAAACCGGTTACAAGATCAGCTCGATCGTTTGGGAGATCGCCAGTACTGTTTTAGTGGGAAGTCACATTGTGAGATATTCATTGCATCATTGTTTGCTTCATGTATAAATTTGCTCATATAATATTTTTGTAAAAGTGCTATAAACCTTAATGCAAACAGTTTTAGCTCCTGAGAATAGTTAGGTGAAATATTTATTCAACACAACACAACACAACACAACACAACACAGCACAATATAATAGTATTATAATAGTATTATAATAGTATTATAATAGTATTTTATTTGCCACAAACTCAAAATCATATCAACATAACAAGAGAGAAAGTAAAAAAGACAGTGGAATACATATTATACATAAACTGATGGATGAGTACAGAGTTCATGGCTGGACAACAAAAATAGTTTGAAACAAACTAGTCGAGTTTGTGGCCCAAACTACAATTGATTAAACAAAATAATCAAAGCAAAAACAAAAACAAATTTGAAATTAAAACAAAAACAAACAAAAAACAAACAAAACAAAACGCGTTCTCATCTATACAATATGAGATATGGGGCAATATCATAGAGTTATACAGCAGAAGAAGAGTAGATTTAGGTACGTAATAGTGAATTTCGGAAATTATGCCAATAATTGGAGAAATTGCTTTCCTAACTTTTTCAATGTGTGATGTCCAAAGCATGTGTTGATCTAAGCACACACCAAGATAATTGGTTGACGTTACTTGTGAAATTTGTGAGCGATTGATGCCCAGACTTCCCTCCGTTTTCACCAATCTTTGCGAAGTCTTAATAATCATGAATTTATTTTTTTTCTACATTGATAGTGAGCAACACAACACAACACATCACATCACAACACAACACAACACAACACAACACAACACAGCATAACACAGCACAACATCATACAGTATTTCGAGCAAAGTCGTATTTGATTTGTTCTCAATTGTTAGTTGTAATTCAACACCATGACAGCTTTGTAGCTGCTTTCAGCCCCGTATCAACGTGATCTTTTGCACTGTTGACGTTTTTTTTATACCAGTTATATGTCAGCTGGGACAATACCCACTAAGGCACATGTATAGTCTGGATCGCTGTTTGAAGTTCGCAAAAAAGCGTACTAATGTTGTACTCGAGCATTAAATCTCAAACATTGTCAGTATATAATGTTATAACACAAGATGGTTTAGCATCTGCCGGGGTTCCAACCATTTACAACCTGGCCACGATAATCAAATACATAGCAATAAACGCCTTAAGCTCGCTCTTTTATGATCAAACGTGTTTTACGATAGCTACATTTAGCCGACTGCCATAAACCACTATGTACGACAAGGACCCGTGACCTGCTTGCTTCGATTAAGCCAATTATATTTTTGAACACCATTAGCATTGAATGAGTCTTATGTCCCTTAAATTTCACGGTCACGTTCACCTTTTAAGTCTCATACTCAATTTAAAGAGGCAAAAGACTGTAATTGAACGGTAGGAGATTATATTGATGTTTACGGAAAAATAGAGACAAGCTGAAAACTGCCTCGCCATTTAGATTGAAAAGAATAACATGTAAAAGAATTAGTAATAGTTTTGTAACCCATGACTACTATGGCTAAGTGAATATGGATACAAACAAAACGCAAATGTATCAGTTGTGAGGTCTTATCAAGTCGCAACGTGGCAGCCTGGCTTGAAAGCACACCAATGTCTGTTAACATCGTCTTAACAATGGACATGGATAGGTCGCTATCTAGAAATGGTATCATATACAAAATAGTAACTCTATTGTATTATGCTTTTTTCAATAAAGATGTGAAGGAGATTGCTATGTATAAGACTGGCTATGTCCGTGTCCTTCGCAAAGTAAGAGATCACTTAAAAAGTAATTTACGACAAGATATCACGGACCACTGGCCAATCTTAATTACGTGATATAGGAGCAGATGTTTGACTTCCCGTACATTGCTATCTAATATTAACCACCCTAGTTTCTATTGACCAGAATCTGACGCGACTCTCAGGATTCTAAATTCAAAACACTCAGATCACTGCACTCTAACTTCATTTTTAAAGACTTTTCAAGACACTCAGTTTTGCAATTAAAACAAGGCACACAAATAATTTGACTATTTATAACAATTAGACACACATAAACATAGTTGTTTTCTCACATAACAACCATATCAAGCATAAAGCCAATGCGTGGGTGAAAATATATAGGCTAAGATGGAAAGAAAACGTGATAGACTCACTGACTGAGTCATAAAGACTGGCTGAAAGTTTGAATCACTGAGAAAATACATAAGAAAATACACTGAGTAACTTACCGACTGACGAATTGACTGACTGACAGACTGACTGACGGACTGACTGGATTAGTTTTGATTGCCTGCGAAAAAATAGGTTTGTGAACTATTAAACATACATCATAGTTATCAAGAAATTAACTGAATCTGATTGATTGATTGATTGGCTGGCTGATTGACTGACTGACTGACTGACTGAGTGAGTGAGTGACTAAGTGAGTGAGTGAGTGAGTGAGTGAGTGAGTGAGTGTGAGTGAGTAAGTGAGTGAGTGAGTGAGTGAGTGAGTGAGTGAGTGGTTGGTTGGTTGGTTGGTTGGTTGGAGAATTGGTTGGTTGGTTGGTTGGTTGATTGATTGATTGATTGATTGATTGCTTGATTGATTGATTGATTGATCGATCAATCGATTGATTGTCAGGTAAGCAGAACTACAATTCCACCGACAGAGCAAGAAGTAAGCCGGACGACAGTCTAACCTAATGTCAGATGGCGTCATTATAAATGAAAAACAGGAAACGCACAGATTCTCCATTTTTCAAAAGCAATTAATGAATTCCGAAGACAAGGATATGTAAAAGGTGAATTCTGTGGTTTCCCATTATTGCTACGTTGTAGAATGGCTTTTCTTATATATTGACGACAAAAGGTCATCCTAACCATCGCATTGTAGATCGTCATAAGGAATAGAAAATATCCAGTGACATTTCAAGGTTAGAAGAATTAAAGAATGGCCATATATATATAACTCGGTGAATATCAATCTGCTAAGACAGTGCTCTATACCGCAGTGGCAGAGCATAATAGTTTTGGTAGTACTGGAACTCTTTCTTGGTTGTAACTCGGAGTTTCACGCATTGTGCGATCATCAGACAACCGCATTGTGCAATCACCAGTTGTCTGATGATCGCACAATGCGTGAAACTCCGAGTTACAACCAAGAAAGAGTTCCAGTACTACCAAAATTATATACATACATATATATACCCCTCCACTTCATATTGCATTCAGGATCTTCTTTCACACAGAGATGTAATTTACATACATGTTACTTTCCTGTGTCTGAAATTGCAAGTTAACCAGTTAGTATAATATATATAAAGTTTTATACATTACAGGTATCAAAAGTTCAGTGCACCAAGTAAAATACAGTATTCTAGAGCAGAGTGGTTTTAAAATAGTCCAGTATGCAAGGGAGACATACAACATTTGTTAAAAATACAAATACAACTGTACAACTCAAACACCTGGTGAGTGATGAATTCAATATGTGACACATCTAACTTTGCCATTTAACAATAAAGAACAAAGACGCAAATCATCAATAATCGCATCATAAATTGATGTGTTCTGGGGTGTCTATTATCAATGGGGTCAGTATATAAAGAGAAATCCATCACAATGTACCTGATAATTACCCATCTCCCTTAAAATATGATTCAAAACAAATGGCACCTAGTACCTGAATACTATGTACTTTATAATAATCATGTGCCTATTTAAGTTCAATTTTATCGTCATTATTTCAACAGTCATGTACTTTTTTGTCTCCATGGTATGATGCTTTCAATTCTAACACTTATAGGACAAACTATCACAAAGCTTAATGGGTGTATATTTCAATCTTATGTGTATTCATTCTATTAGGGTAAAGTGAGAAGTATATATAATTTCGAAGGAGCAACATACGGTCATTAAGGGTGAAATATTACCAAAAGTGATTATAAAAAGCTACAGATTATATAGTTGTCTATGATCTTTGACATGGCTACGTATACAGTCGGCTTCATGTTAGTGTTCATTGACTATGTCTTGCCACATTTGGTCTGAATAAAATAAACCATTTAAACATACTGCAACTTGACATAGGTACGCAAGTGCCAATGTATTGATGTCCGTATTGATGCCTGTATCTTCGTTCACTCTATTTAGACAAACAGGTGTCGCATGATATTGTATTCATTCAATATTGATATCTGAAAGTGTAGCATGGGCAGTTTCTTATTGGTTTCTGAGTTTTCTCAAACTGAACCAATGAGCCAATAAACACTGACATGAAACAGGTTGTATATAATGTCACAAAATAGTAGTCTAAGTAACGTTCCCGGACAGCAGGATGAAGTTGTGCTGGAGCGCGTCGTCACGCAAGAGATAAGCGCCTGATTATTTCCATTCTAATAACCATAAGCCAATACTGTTTTGTGTAATCACCTCTCCCGCTGTCGATAAAACACATGTTGCTATTTGGACACTTTCATTTTAAAGAAAGATCACAGTGAAAATCTTCTTTCCTTTCATAAAGATAAAGAAATTTACATTTTTATTCTTATAAGACTTACAGCTCCTGTCCAGTAGACATTACGATGTCACTTGTCTCGTTTCCTCTGAATTTGAATATCCTGATAAATAAAGTTTGACAAATATTTAAACATAAATGCTTCACAGATAAGATAAGATGTCTGATTGTGAACAGAATGATAATGCAACTTCGATTCGACTCTCCCATAATCCGAGAAACAGACATCGATAACAACAGCGATACACGGTTTATTAAATAAAAAAAGTTAGCCTTTCTGTGTCTATGGGGAAATTGGATTATAAATCATTCATTCCTCTGTTGGTATCTTCATGTTTATTGCGCTTCAATGGAGAGACCTAGTATTGACATGTGACCTCATGGCTATGTGGTAACCTGCAGCTCTATCGTGGATGTTATCGATTCTGGTATATGCATAATCTGGTATGTCACATGTGATAACGAGAATAATTCTCAAACTAACGAAATAAAACCAACCAAGCATGGTCATACATGTGAAATGGCATGCTTCGATTCTGTATATCATATATCAAACAGACTAGGATAACTTTACAATCACGATTTGTTTGAATTTGTAGAGTATTATTTGTAATCGATAAAGTGTCACCAAGTGACCGTTGCAATCATTAGTAATCGAAAAAAGGTCTATAATTAAGACATTCATGTAGCCTACAAGTAACAGGTTATGACATTACTAGATATAATTACCGAACGTATAGCTAAATACATTAACGGATGAAAACGTCTTACATGCTCTCTAATGTAAGCAGTACCTGAATCAAGCACATGTGTACGTACATGATGCACCCTGCAGGGTAGAATACAAAATATCTAAAATACGCATGTAGTGGGCAACTTTGTTTAGCTTCATACTAAAGAGTGACTTTAACACAAAAAACTGCTATTTGCACTTTTCAACCAATTTAAACCACAAGCAGCGCTAGGACTGTGTTCTTATAATATAATGCATTATGGACGTGTACGCTTATTTAATCTCTAATAGAAGTATTTGAATAGTGTTAGACAAGGGAACAATTTAAAATGGTGAAGGGTGATATTTCAAAGTCCATATACATAAAGCTCACCTTGACAGAAAAGATTTTAATTAACATTACATTACATTAAATTAAATTACATTACATTACATTACATTACATTACAATACATTACATCACATCACATTACATTACATTACATTACATTACACTGTATTGCATTGCAATACATACATTGCATTTACTACGTATACACTATCTTGTTTTATACTAAACTGCATTTCGTTGTAATCCATTCCATTCCATTACATTCCATCCCATTACATTATATTATTACATTACATTACATTACATTACATTACATTACATTACATTACATTGCATTACAGTACAGTACACTGTATTGCATAACATTACATTACATTACATATTTCATCAAACTAGCTATAGGCGCGATATGCTAAAAGCAGCAATATGGCACCCATTTGCCAGTTTTATGTGATTCATGAAATGGTCATAACACTCATACTTATGGTATATCTAACTTTTAGCCTACCCGTATAAATCGACGAGAGTACGCTAAGTGAAGTTTCCATTATTTTTCGCTTTATCGCCTTACATTTAAGCCTAGATTGATGGATGACATTTCTGGTTATAGCAAAAACATATTACACTCTAAATGATAAATGGAATTAAGTTCTATGAAATATGTATGTAGGCGCAACCAGTGTACAACTTTCATAACCTTTACCCTCATATATACATGCCGTTCACAACAATTTGTGTAGAAAATGACATTTATTGACAAGTACACATATGGCGAGCATGCGCATTTTGCGCATTTCGTGACGGGAATGCTTACGATGTTTGGTTGCTGGTAGCAACTCCTACCTCTCACGGTGCTATTATTTATAATTTGCTGGGCGTTCCTAAAGCAGATCGGCTGCTAGAACGAACATATCTTGCGCTTTAAGTAATAGAGTTGTCACTTTGCGAAGAACACAGTTGATCATGATGTGAACGTCTTTTCGCACCTTGTATCAGATGGCTCTGTACGTTGCGAGCCTTTTTTTCTCTCGAAACTGAAAACCTTTAAAACAATTGTTATCTTCCAACGGACTGACATTATTAACAAACATAGGTAAGTGAATGGAAAATTTGAATTTCTGCACTTGTCGATAGAAGTTACGTGTTATAAAATATACATAAGGAATGTTGTATGTGATTGATAGCATTCTAAAAGCAAGGGTATACCTAAATTTATACTGCAGATACATCGAAGCATCCATGATACAATAATTGTTCTGAACAGTATAATTCGAACGAAAATCGTGACGTCTTTCCTTTACTAACTCCCAGATTATGTTATCACATAAAGGTAAACCCCTTAACACATGGGATGTCAATTTTAAAAGGCGAAAGGGATGTTTGATAATGTCGCAGGAAAAGGTTCTGACATGTCACAAAAAGACGTATTGTATTATATCAGTTCGATATAGAAATCGCTGATTTATGTAATATCACGACTTTTCATTTTCTGTGCAATATACACCTGAACACCTATACATAACATTTTGTTAGTTAGTTTATATGCAAATGCTTTGCGTCATGTAAAGGCTAGGTGAAGGACAGATTTCAAGATTTCATATACTTGCATCAATAGTTGTTTTTGATTTTATAGCAGCGTACAGATTGTTACTTTTGCCTTTTAGTTTCGTTGGAAAGATTAACGATTAATGCAACTGACTACTCTGATGTTTTACTTTTTGTCCTATCAAAACATGAACTATTTTCTTTTCGTCCATGATAAAAAGGCGTGGTTTCAATCCCAAATGTTGGTATTGGTGTTACCTTACAGTGGGCCTGTAGTATTACATACGGCTATTCTTTTATTTTGCGGCTAATCTCTGTATAGCTGCTTTTCAATCATAATTTTTGTCATTATTCAGATGGACATTTAACATAATTTAGATCGAATGGAATTCGAATGGTATTGCAAGAAATTAATTACGCTGTCCCAATATCTCTATTCACAATTTTCTCTTTGGTCATGAAAAAGAAAATATAGGATTTTTTATTGTTCTCTATCGTTACCTGTTTCATTGAACACTAAGCTGGGTGGCGACGAATCGTGACAGAATATTTCAAAATTCAATATATTGTATGCTATATATATCACCATTGTGTTTCTTCACAAGGTTACGTATTGGAAGTTGATTAAAATGAATAATTCCAATCGATATCGTATTGTCCTCGTAGCATTTCCATCTTTTAAACAACATGTTATCGAGTATATTCTATGCGAACGGAGTTTCTTTGACAACGAAAAATGCTTGACGGAGGGAACATTTTCATTCCAGTGGGAGAAAGAAAAATAGTTGCAATTTAATTGCAAGGAGACACTCGGCCACGGACGAATGACTCTGTCAGCAATTTTCGCAGTGAAGCCTGAGCGTAAGATAGCATCAGTTCGTAAAGCGGTGTACTTGTTACGATTCACGTCTCATATGAATTAGAAGTGAAGAGGATTGATCGGGGTTATAGCCAAATATGCAGACATCCCTCAAAAAATCCAAAGGGGTCAAAACAGCCATGGAAAGATAACGTATTATAAAAGACAACGTGCAGGTAACACTTGGTTGATTCGATACATACGTGTAACTCAAGCGATATGTTTGCAATCTCTCCTTCCTGCTCGGGATACTTTACATCCGAGCGGGGGAATGCCTTAATGTTAAATTTTTGATATCGTTGCAAATATATTTTCAAAACATGACAAACATTCAAAATCTCATGACACTTTCAACCAGCACTGTTGTCTGTGAGTAGCATTTTTTTTATCATTTGCTACATATCGACTAAAAACACGACAATGTTAGAGACGATCTCACATTGTCAAACAAGCACAATGTAAGCAAATTTCGTTCGTTTAGGGAGAGGGATCTGGCGTCAATGCGATTGCTGAACTTCTTTTTCGCACAACTAACAAATTTCGACGTTAAACTTTCACCCCCTTCAATGATGACAGCTTTTTACATTAAGTACGGAGATGTTGATAAATTGATAAAAAATCACTTCTAATGCGAGATATGGTGCTGGGTTTCTGGTCGTAGTTCAAAGTGATATTTTTGCATCACATCGATCATAGTGGTGTGAACGTTACAGTTTTCATAATAGTTTACACCATATGTAAATGTTTGATGTCGCATCGTGAGCATTCAATTTGGGGAGGGGGAGAGGGGTTTGACCTCAACGAACCTTGTTCATTTGTTGAGCTAGTGTGACATTGCGCTATCGTTCATTTATATATGTTTGTTTGGTACACTAAAACGACAATCTTAAGAGCACGTTCTTTTAATAACTTTTCTTTTATCAATTATAATAAACTTTTCCTCAAAATTTCTATTCATGCAGTGTGATATATATCGAAAGTTGTATTTGTTTTGATTTTAAAAGAATACAACTGATCTGTGAAGCGACAAGGCAGTAGCAGCTGCTACTGTCTCACGTAAACAAATGTCAACAATAACAAACCCTTACAGAACATACAGTAAAACGTCTTACAACAACGGAATAACAAAAGTTACTATATTTTGGTACATTATTGCGACACACTAAATACAATGCGATCCACTAAATAATATACAACCAGCTTTCAGATTTTTATGTTGTATTTGTTTGTAAAACATCGAAAGTACGTGTATTATGTTTCCTCTTTTCGACAGTAAGAAATATTTTTCTCAACAGCTTCTATATTCTTGAATGTTGTCAATTGGGGGTTTATATAATGACCTTTATTTTCTAATGCCTAAAACTTTTTCCAGATCAGAATTCTAAACAATTTTGCAAACCAACATTGTAAAGCGACCGACATTTGCTCATACTGGAATATATGGAATATAGCGATTTATTACAACTTTACGATTTCATTGTAACATCTTGAAGAACAGTGATAAGAATGATCGCACCCGCGCCTTTCAGTTTAATGGCACCACAATCAAAAAAGGGTTCCCTAGATTAGAAGAGCATCAGACGGTTGGAAATGTTTGTATACACGAATAAACAAACTGATTTTTTTATGACTAGAGGGGAATATCGAAACGAATACATGTGTATCTTTGAGCGTAATGTTATGAAATGCATCGAACGTACGGTATCATATTATTTTGACCAGCCTGAAACCTCAACGTATTAGATTCTTAAAGGGATAGGTGATAACGATATTTAATATGTCTAATTGGATGAAGACAACAATACGATGTAATAAAAAATCTCGAAATCATTAACGCGATCTATACATTTTATTGATACTGTTTCCGCTCAGGATATTGCAAATCACCTTAAATGCAAGAAGAGATCCCCGTAAATAAATAACATAATGATTGTTGGCACGCAACCTCAATGCCATATTGCCCCTACAAATGACCCAGTGTACGTAACTAAACTCCTTGTTTACACAAGTTTAAAATGCGACTATAATGATATTTCACTCTACTGTCATAGCACTCTCCTATTCGGATATCTACCGCGGGGTGTAGAAATTGTTCTATGATATAACAAACAACGACTCTCTAATTTCAGTTTGTTTGAAATTTAGAGCCCCATCGCTGGGTGTAAATGCCGTTCTCGTATTTGTTATGGAATCCCTTCAAACCACAACTGTATTAAAAGATAATAGACACTGTCTATGTTTCCTGCATCGATCTCGTTCTATTAGAGTTGTTGAATGGCAGCCAGATAATATCATTGACACGTATTTCCAATTGTTATATGTACGAATAGAACGATGATGACGGGATTACGAAGATTGCTGACGGGAAATTTGATTTTTTTTCTCTCTCGATTCTTTATCCGATTATCGGGTAAGCGATTTCTGCAACATCAGTGACGGCTCATGAATGTTTCACCGTCGTATAGAAATATGATAATAGTCTTACTGTAATGAGGATGGTTGATTTTCTCTGTCATTTTAATTAATAATGCCTATTTTTTTTCAATTATGTATGTGTCTTTGCCACGACACGGTTTAACATGTATATCATCTATCAACGCTACGTGTTACCCATCAGGTTATGTATTGTTTAAAAACTAATCGCTCAGTAGTATGTGTATGTATGTATGTATGTATGTATGTATGTATGTATGGATGGATGGATGGATGGATGGATGGGTGGGTGGGTGGGTGTTTGGGTGGGTGGGTGGGTGTGTGTGATCTCTGGCGTGTGTGCTTGCATATGAAATATATGCGAGCGTGCGTGATAGGGAGGTGGGGGTGGGAGGTATGTAGGTGGGTAGGTGGCCATGGGTAGGTAAGTATGTGATGCTTTAGAAATAATGACTCCTAAGTTTACAGCCCTTAGCCAGGGACCATGTGAATAATTTACTCGTACTACTCTTAGTTTTAAATACTTAGTTTTAAATGCTTAAGTTTAATAAATTAGCTTCTCAATTGTTGAGGCAAACAAACGTACACGACATGAAATCTACAAGTTAACGTGTCAGCGCAGCTTGCCAGAGCACTCTGACTAGAATCCATGCAGGTCAAGTGGGTTTCAACGCTTATCAACATTATATGTGGAAGAGGTGGGAGATGTTACACGAATTCATCGCCTATT
>NC_135551.1:20718502-20753502 GCF_964340395.1 Glandiceps talaboti | reverse complement strand
ATAGTACTAGGCGGATGATTATAGTATTCAATAGTCATCTGTTTGAACCATACAAAACCGGCCGATAGATTTCAGCTTTCGCTCGACATAAGAACTGCAAGAATGAAGCAGGTGGCCTGTACCTTATTCAATTATCTTCACATTTCTAAACAAGCCCCTCTGCACCAACCTTTAAACTTTTATTCAAGTGCTCGACATGACTGGATGGTAGGTTTTCTTTGGTCCATTAATCGCAATGCATTGAATATCTGTTTTTAATCATATTCCAGTTTAAATTAACTTGACCCAACAAAGACGTATATCGCTGGAAATATGATTAAAGCAGCACGAAGTTATTCACAGGTGATGAATACTAAATGACGAATGTGGAATATTCATTTTGTGTACACGGACAATGCAGGACAAGCTGCCTGTCAACACATGTTTAGATTGAATGGTTCATCATGTTGGAAAAACAACCAAGTGGTCTTGATGTTACGATGTCAGTGTTCAGAAAGAGTTTGCAGAGAGCTTTACTGAGATTAAGAATTTAACCTATTAGGTTTAATATCTACAATAGGGCTTGGCAGCACAGCGATGATACAATCCGGTTGTTAAATATTCAAAATGAAATATATCAAACTCTTACATCTCACATATGGCTCTTGTTGTTGTCGGGTAGAGGTTATTGGGTGAACAAGTTGTCAATCAATCCCTAACAGACAAATCGAAAGGAGTTCAAAAATGTCATAACTCGCATGCTATATGAGGCTTTAGCTTTTAGATACAAGATATACATCTTTTTTACCTACCCAATTAGTTGGTATTTGCATTCATAAGTCATTGTCCGGGTACTCTAACACGTAATAAGCAGTATCTATTGATTTACATAACCATTATCATTGAATATGGGATGATATGACAGCACACTATGGTGATTTGATCTTTTCAGCATATAAGTTAGGATCTTACCTTTTATATCGCGATTGTTTATAATGGACAGTCGTCGCTATGACGTAAATGTAACAGTTTATTTGAAGGCGTCAGAACGTTTACATCTCAGGAAAATCTGAAAACGTTGACAAATTTATGATATTCATCAGACACGATTTGACACTGCAAGGACCATACAACAGGGTTGCCCTATTCGTTTGTAGCAGATCTACGTGACGGCTTTTTCTGATTATGTGCCCAGAAGTAAAACGTTTTCCAGCGGCAATAACTATTGAAACACAACATCGACAAAATGAGCTGAATGAGATATTTGCCTTGATGATCTCAATAAGCATTTTGAGAATGCTATGTTATGCAATATTTCTATAACATTGCATTCAATAAATTATCCCTTATTCATTTTCTTTTGTCGAGTATAACGAAGAACTATGCAGCCTGATGATATCTCTTTAAATGTTAATGAAACCAGGGAAACTCGATCCTCCTGGAGAACTCATTAGCATTATGATAGTAAAGGAAAAGATGCATCGCGCACGTCCTTGTGCTGTGTTGGAATTGTCATATATACAAGATATAAAAGTCAAGATATAAAAATACACACACAATGGCAAAGGCAAGCATACATACATACATACATACATACATACATACATACATACATACATACATACATACGTACATACGTACGTACGTACGTGCGTGCGTGCGTGCGTGCGTGCGGACGGACGGACGGACGGACATACGCACAAACCCACCCACCCACCCACCCCCCCACACACACATTCATACATACATACATACATACATACTTACATACACACTCACACATACATACATACATACATACATACATACATGCATGCATGCATGCATGCATACATACACACATACATACATACATACATACATACATACATACATACATACATACACACATACATACATTGTATACATACATACATACATACATACATACATACATACATACATACATACATACATACATACATACATACATACACCAACACATTCTTATAATGATGCATACATAGACAGACATGTAGATTGACAGACAGACAGACAGACTTATATACAGCTGGATGTTGGATATACTCGGAAACGCTTTCTTTGCTTCTTGACAGACTCCGGATCCTGTCATCGTATGGGATATGTGGATCCATAACCACTATCTGTCTGACAATATGTGGTTTCATACCAAACTAGTTATGGTAAACCCCAAAATATCTTTAATAGATTTAACAATAATGTGTATGAAATGTACCCCCCTCCCCTTGAATTGATATTCTAAACGATCTCTCTCTTACGGTAATTTTAATACTAACTCCAACACTTTTCATGACACGGTTTTCCCCTAACTTGCAGGCTGTATGCAAAGCCTACGCCATGAGATAGTATTGACTGAACTATCTGCATCTGTAATGAAACTAATTTAGAAGCGCAATATCGTTTAATAAGTTTGGCGTTCCTTATATCATATCAGATAGGCAATATGCGTTATTCTTTTTCATATCTATTTATCCCTCCCAACCTATAATTAGCTCCAAATAGGACTTTGCAAATTTTCAATCCTAAGGGGTTTTACTTCAAGAGTTATCACGTGATCAACAAAAGTAGTAATAAGTGTACAGGGAAAGAAGTACTGTATACGATATTCAGTGTCTATTTCATTATGTCTTTTTAATTTGGTATGCCTGTCACCCTTTAACTTGTTACCTCCCGGAAGGAAGTTTTGAAATTGTAATGAATAGGTATATTCCGTAAGCTAAGGATTATATTCTGGCTTAATGATCAAATAATAATAAGATACATGTCGATTTTTATATAAAAGATCACAAATTGTAAATTGATACAACAAGTTATATTACTCAACACAATATTTACTTAAAGAATCAATGAATACTTTTCGTGATTGACAGCTGAATCAAGTTAAAAGGTATAAAGAAAATGAAATTGTATTACCTTGGGTTATTCGATAGACTGGTCCCCTGAATTTTAGAAATGTCAAACTATGTATTTACAGTATATTTGACGTGGAAAACTAGATTATTAGGTTGCATACTTATATGACGTCTTCAATTACAAAAGATTATACAAATACCTAATGAAAACATGGAATTACATGATATATTAATCATGCATTTTGGAATACTCATACAACTTACACAGCATAAACTTTTTTATAATTTTAAATATTCACAAGCAATCTAGGAGACGTAGATTGGCAGTACAAACAGCGCCTAATTAAATTAGAAGTGCGTCACCTTAATACTAGGTGTAAAATAAAATATTGACTTTTTTCCCCACACATTGTAACACCTGCAACAGTACGGAAATCATGGGTTTCTTTCCTCGTTTTTCAGTTAACGGAAGTTGTCGATGTTTGAAAGCACAGGCTGTGAATATAGTGTTATTTTATTCATGCTGAGTGGGCAGCAAACTGACGGCTGTTCATTGTTCAGTTATGTGATTGTATACTGTTGAGAGTCTACTGTGCAGTGGGACCGCACAGTGCTATAAATTGCAATCGATATGTTGTTAGCTGTTTCACTGATCATTATCAATGGTCATCATACCCAGCCAGTTTGAAATTGTGTCAATGCATATATTTGGTCTAGTTGTGAAAAGCAAGTCATTAACCCTCACATTTTTTTTCATTGCCTTGATTTTGTCGAAATTAATCCCAAAATATTTTTTTTCAAAATAAATGCAACTACCTATGAATAAGAAGCTAATTGATAACGATAATTTTATATAAGTACATATGTATGTTTTTAAAACATCATCATCGTCGTCGTCACCATCACCTAAACCTAAATACGTAGACCACATCTAATTAAGAACATAGTGAACTCTTTCCAAGTATGTATGCCACTTGTTACTGTGAAAGGTCGGAAAACATTCAAACATATTCTTTTTCCAGATCAGTGAGTCACGGTTTCAGGTCTACCAGACGTTTTCTCCATAAGTCCATATTTCCACCTTGATGAAATAAATAATTGGAAAGAGGCTGCAAAACAGATAGACACACATCTGAGTATAGAATCTGACAACAGTTTGATAACTTGCATTCTTTTGACATAGGGTGAGTAGCATCTCCCTCACCACCCAAAGCGAGTTTGATAGCTGAATGTCTAGAATACAAATACATATAATATAAGACATATATGCAACGATGCTTAACCATGTCTGTTATTCACATTGCATTCCAAAAATGGTGATAGCGTGTACTCTTTGAGGACTTTATCCCTGGATAACCGATATTTAGTCACGATACCTTCAGCATAGATTAATATATATTCTAGTGTGTCATATACCACGATTTGCATAGTCTGAAAGTTCACAAAATTGCTCGATAACAGCAACATATTGTTAAATCAGCTCCCGGTAACATTCCGGAAGATTTATTACTATTCAAGGAAAACGCTCAATCCTTCGAATTCGTTTCTTAATTACCCACTCACAAACTAAACAAATCCCTGTGAAAGATAAAAGATTAAAAACAAATCCTGGTTAAAGATAAAGATTAAAATGAAGATTAAACTAAATGCGAGGCTACATTTATCAAGGATTACCCGAAGGTCAGACAGTAAAATGTCTATCGTCCGACAGTCTTACAGTGCATTAATACCAAATAACTTGCTATCGACCACAATCTTCATATATATTAATATATAATCTAGCGTTCAATGTTATTTTAGATATATATTTATCTGCAATTTATAACACGTTTATGTGGTTAAAATAACCGTTTAATATTTCATGTACTCCATCCATATCCATAGCATCATGCCATTACCGGTAACCTAGGGAGACACGATACATCAGTAACCACCTCTTGCACACTCTTTACGAGAGGTGATTTAACGCAAACTTGGTACAAAGCATTTCACCTCAATGTGCATGCATTTGTCAGTACATTGCCCTGAATTTGAAGTATCAAGTTTGTGTTGACTGGAATTTAAAATTATATCTTGCTTGTATTGACTTGAATGGTATTTGTAGCTATAGTATGTATGAAGTTCGTACCACTCCATTCTCATCTCTTGATTTTAAATATGCTCCTGCAGTTCCCACTAAAAACACGTCACACTGGTAGCTCTATATGGTAGAATAATCCACACTGTCTGACTACTTTCGGATCGACCTATAGTTGTAGGAACACTTGAATATACATTGTATATGCTTTGTTGTAATTAACATAAACCCTTGTAAAATCATCTGTGCATTATTTATACCTAGCATTTAATGTGTTTCATTGGAATGATGTATTGGAGTAAGGTACTGTCACTTCAAGACATACACACACATAACTCTTGAGTTATAGCTTAGAACCTCCTAATTTCTGCTCTGCTACTAATATTGCACTGGACTATTCTCTCCAGAGAGACGCCATTATTGATGTATATACACAAGGTATTATCACTTCAAGAGACATCAGATCCCTGGCACAGTAGAACCCTTTATTAATTTCACGTTTTAGCATTTACTCCATGAAACGTGACAGTCAATGCACTATGTGTAATAGATAAGAGATATAGTTTCGAGGCTCCCTTTTGGGAATTAATTAATATTTGTTGTTATCAATACCATCATACAGATAGCCGCTTAAAATGATAAATTGTAAACTCCTGCCTGTCAAATGACACATTTATCATTATGTTATATTATGTATGCATTGCAGTAACGATATCTGTAACGTTTAATTTGATTGTCATTGTTTGACGTGCCTATGAGTAATTCATAAGACTCGATTCGTGAAAGGCCCGGGAGAGATTTACATTGGAATGATTAGTCTAATGCCTATAAATGAACCATGCTGGACAATTTGTCACTTCTTCCTTATGAAATTTGTATTGAAAACAAATCTTAATAACTGAAAAGAGTGATCGATTGCGATAACTGCGAGCCTCCGCCATGTCTTTGATACAACAATCGCAGATTGATTAGGAAAACGAGATGTATTACATCATAATCATGCACAAGCCAGGTTCAACAACAAATATGGAATATATACTCTGTTCGTTCTATGTATACGTCACGACAACTCTTGTCTATGTCACGCCAATGCGTGTCTAAGTCATTGGTTCTGCTGCGTTCGAGGCCTAAGGGTTGCCACTACTCGTCTAGCGACTCGTAATGACTGAGCCTCTTAACATCAGTTTAGATGTGTTGCAATTGTGTACACAAGATATGTAACTTTTGCCTACTACAAAATTTACTTGTAATTGGTTTTAAGCTTTTTAGGATACTCTCAACATTTTCATACGCAAGGTTGCGACCCAATTCAAAACCTCTATCATGTACAATCTAAAACAGACCCATTGTAAAAAAGGGATCTCCAGACATTTACAATCATTTCCTATGATGATTTCCAATCATCTTATCAATTGCATATATTCTGATTCGGTGAAGTTATTTGTAAATCACGATGATGTTTTCCATGCATATAGACCCCATGGTTGGGTAATAATCAGATGAAAAGTAGACCCCTGTTCAGGGATTGCTTTTTGTGAATACATTATGTATTTGGGAGGCACATATCAGTATATATACGTTTCTATGGAAGTCCACAGCCACTTGCACAAGCTTATAACTTTGTTCAAGAACGTTTGTATTCTAAATTGCTTAATTTTGGTATAATTTTGATTTCAATGTAAAATATTCGAATAGTGACCCCTGAATCTTTGCCTAAGCAACAACAAAATATTTTAATTCCGAGGTGCATACTGTGTTTTAATCTATAATCCGTGTACGGTTTGATTGGTTTACCATTCACATCTCTTCTTTGCATCAGATGAGGTTAAACTATTGACTTAAATGTATTCCACGGTATTCCCGTCATCAAACGACGAGAAATGTCACTTAGGTTTCGCGCAGTCGGCATTGAACATCCATCAACTATAGTGTCCTCATTGCAAAGTGAAGATGATACTTTTTGTACATCAAGGTTTTCTTATCTTTCTAGTTCACAGAAATGTATTTGCGATTAACAATCTATACAAGATTGAATATGCCAAATGACATATTTATGCTAACATATTTCAAGATATACTGAAAAAATGCATTGCTGTTTCTCTCTTATCTTTGAGTTTCGTCTGCGTGGGTAATTTGTTCTTTCGAGAATTGTGAATTACCATGCAGTGTTTTTCCGAGAAGTTCTCAAACACTCCTTTACCTATGTTGCCTTCTGTTGAGTAGATCTGGTTACCTAGTTAGCAAGGGAATGTCTTTGTTCGGTTTTAGTTTCTGCCAAAATTATATATAAGAATGACAAGAACTGTAACATCAAATATAGATTTCTCATTATTCGTTTACTAAATAACAGATCTAAGATATATAGCAACATACAACACTAATTATGGAACAATTTAGATTTTCCATACTGTTTTTAATTGACATGGGATCTACCCTATCTTTCCTGTCCTAAAGGCATGAATTAACAATCGCTGATTATTCGAAGCCGATTATTGCCGTTTGAGTCACCCTAACCTTAACCGTCACTAGAGAATAATGATTAAAAAGATTCAGGTTGTGTACCCTCAATACAGCCCTAAAGGTTTACCCTAATCAATTCATTCAATGAATAAAGGAACGTAGTTACTATAGTAAATCAAACTAACATAAGTGAAATTGTTAAGAAGTTTGTACTTGTAGCAGACTGAGTGCAAACTGTAATTGACTGAAACGTAGGGTATATGAAAACATTGCGCGCACTATTACATGGCGTCACTCCAGAAGTAGCAAGCCACAAACAAGAATATGAGTAAGGTCTTACTTCATAATATAGTTAAAATCGAATGTTACTTTATCATTTACAGTTTGATCAATATCACTGAAAGGTCCGCATTGTTAATAGATCTTATGGATAGTTCAATACCAATATTTTAAAAGAACGGATGATCGATCTTCACCACTGAAGACATTTCGTTTTCCTTAACGTTGCAAAGTACATACAAATCAATAATTGGCCGTTTATAATAAAATACTATTAGATCTATAATTGACAGTAATCTGCAGAGGCACAGGTTTGCAGGTGGTCATATCAGTCTGGATGCATGATCCGAGCATTCTTAGATTATTGTGTATTCTCGAGAATGTACATGGGCTCACTTTTAGATTTTCGTTTTTAAACGACATTGTATGCTTAATAGTTGTGGGTGCTATATTGAACACATATTGCCTGGCCATGAGGGCTATAGCACCCGTTTATTACACCCGAGGGACTGTGAGTTACCAGAATCACATGCTATTTCCCGAGGCCTAAGGCCGAGGAAAATAGCAAGTGATTCTGGCAACTGACAGTCACGAGGGGGTAATGAACGGGTGATATAGCCCGAATATAGGCCAGTCAATATGTGTTTTATAATATACCTCATGCTGTGAACTCGCGGTGGCAGACGACATCATCAGAAGCTGTCATTTTGACCTGCTGTGAACGTGCGGTGGTCACGTGACCATGTAAAAGTTGATTGAACTATTTCCCTAGGGAAATAGTCATTCTATTTTCCTATCACGTGACTGATTCTAGCGAATCATGGCACAGCATTATCACTAGGTATATTATAAATAGCTACTACTAGTGATGGCCATAGTACCAAAGTGTGTACTATATCCATGCTTCTATATTGGACCTCTCCATGCAAAACAATAATTCAATGATCCCTATAAGTTACATTTTGAAATGACCACTTGTTGACCAGTGTCTCTGCAGATTATTATCAATTATTAGATCTAATAGGATCTAATTTACGCGTGTCTCCCGGGACCAACATCATTTTTTTAAACTTTAAATGTTGTATTGAATACACATTAATTTAATAATAAATACCATTGTTGCTTTAATTTTAAACAACGAAGTCAAAAAGGTTAAAGGTTAAAACATTCACGTTCACATTAATGTTATAATATTATCAAGATAAGATTCATTTTCAATCATGACTTTGCGCCTTTTCAAACATATAAAATTGTAGTGTGAAAATATACTTTGATATTATTCCCCAATATTTTTTATTGTTCAGCAAAGGAAAGTATGAGTCACCTAAGGGGCCATGTCACTGCGAGTCACTAGAACAGATGAGTAGTGACAAAATGCGTACGTCATGAGCATTTTCAATTCCGCCTGAATGAAGAGGAATAATGGGAAATATTATAACTATATCTCCTCAAGCACAATTACGACAAATCGGTAAAAAATGTGGCTATTTGGAACATTTTGACTCATATTTCAAGCACCATAAAGCCAGTGACGTAGACACGAGATGTCGTGACGTAAACAACCAGGGTGCAAATTTCATGTTTAAAGCTAAAAATAATAACCTGGATTATACTATTGTTTTGTGTCTTTCATAAATAAGAAACGTATACCTTTATACAGAAGATCTCTAATTCTAATTTCTATGATATAGATGAGAGAGATCATACATATAACGCATCTTTACACCGAAACATTTTATATCTTTCATTTCTGAGGGGAAAAAACATTGTCAACTACTTATAAGACGAAAACCGTGCCTTTCTCTATCTAACAGCACAGGGTGTTACGGGGTATTGAAATCATCCAAAAGTGTCAAATAATTAAAATGGAAATCAAGTTACGTGACGTTAGACAGGAAATGGCTTCTCTCCTCTGCAGAAAATGCATTTGTGGGCAGTGAAAAGGACTTTTAATTAACCCCATCGAGTTAATATAATTCCACTACGTTTGAATGATTAATGATGTCTATCCTGTATGGTGAGGCGGGGATTCGTAGGATTATTGAATATCGTCCATTTGTATTTACTATTACCATTGCACTTGTCACTTGATCTCTAAGTGTGAAGTCCTCCCTATTTGCAGAGATTTGAATTTAGATGTATTTTTCAAAACTCGGCTGATGTTATTATAGGTTGTTGAGGCTGCACATCACCACTGAGCATGTTTACTAATATCTGATTGGGACGGAAATATCCTTACTCATATAAAAAAAGAAACACGTAGTGCATTTATACTAAAGCAGATATCTTCCTTTTAATCAATTCATGATGGCACATGGCATAAGAAAAGTGCAAAAACGGTTTCCATCATATATTATTAATGCCATTTTGTTGCTTGGCACTGTGCTTGACTGCAATACTCAATTCTAGGGACGACGTACAGGAAATCCACTAACAGTTTAATTTATCTCCAAAAAATGAAATCACACTGTTTGCTACTTCTTTTAAGTGCTAAAGCCTGTTGAGGTATTTGAAGCAATTTAAATAAAGGTGAATAAAGGTGAATTTTACTTACAACTAGATGTAAATATACCCGCAGATGATTGCATTGATGATCAGAGTTAAAAACCACACACAATGAATGATATATATATATATATATATATATATATATATATATATATATATATATATATATATATATATATATATATATATACATATATATATATATATATATATATATATCGTTCAGTATATTTTCATTCTTTATTACTAGTTAAAATAGCTTTTGATGGACGAGAAGGTATAGCCAGACAGACAGACCGACCGACAGACCGACCGACAGACAGACAGACAGACAGACAGACATATAGATAGTTAGACAGACATACAGACAGACAGACAGACTGACAGACAGATAGATAGATAGACAGACATACAGACAGACAGACAGACAGACAGACAGACAGACAGACAGACAGGCAGGCAGACGACTTGAAGTAATTGCTTTTCAAGTAAAAAGACTAAAGACTAACATCTACTTGAAATTGGAACATGCAGGAAGTCCTATTTTAGCAAAGATAGGCGAGAAATTTCCATCAGAAGACACTACGTTGACATGTTTTCTGATTAGCTCATTATCGGGGTTTGTTTTGACGCCGACTCTGTGCATTAAGCATTGCTCAAAGGTGTATGGTGAAAGTGTTACTCACAACAATTTGGTATCTACTGGCCATTAAAATAATGAGTTGTAACGCTGTTAATTTTTAAATAAACCTATATGCCATGCCATGAAAGTAGAAAGCATGATGATGGAGTCACATGAAATAATGAGATGCATGCATTTTCTATATATGTGCCCGGTATATTTGAGTGTACACAGGGGTATTTCCACTCCTGCTTAGATTATTTTCTGCTTCATTTTCACTCGCAAAGCTCGTGAATGCGACTGCAAAGAACAGTTCAGGCACTTGTGCAACTACCTTGCTTACATATACACCAAACGTAAATAAAGAATGATGTCAAGATTAGCTACATATCTTATTACACATGTGCGACTAATTATTATATATAATAAGATGAACACCAAATAATGTCTGTCTTTGTAAGAAAAATTCGAAATCTATTAATATATGGGAAATCGAATATCCAAAATTCAATGTACGGGCCATGGCATGACGATAGTGCGGCCAACACCACCATGGTTTTATCTAGATAGACGAGGCAACTATGCGTTCGTGTCACTAAGTGTTGTCCTGAATACGGTACACGTACCTAATGGTTCATTTCTAATGTGTTCCTTGTTAGATTCCCAATTCACTACTTAGTGCCTATATGACATCTCTATGTTAGAACATTAGATGGTATTTAAAATTTAGCAAAACGTCCTTTTTCCCCGTCGTCAACATCATCATCATCATCATCATCATCATCATCATCATCATCATCATCATCATCATCATCATCATGATCAACAACAACAACAACAACAACAACAACAATAATAACAACAACAACAATAACAACAAAAACAACAGCTTGTTCTTGTTGAAAACACATGCACCAGTTCATGATCAGCTACATAATGATAAATGACAATGGGTACGACTATGTATGTATGTATGTATGTATGTATGCATGTATGTTAGTTTGTGTTTGTCTATATGTGTCTATAGTGGTAGGACAATTCTAATCATCTGATGTTTCCGTAAAAATCTTTATTCAAACAACCTGGAAAGGTTTGCATTTACTGAATATCACCACTATATGTTGGGTGGTCGCTTCAGCGAAAACGTGTATAGAACGTTAGTGATAAAGACTATCAACTTCTCTTGTTCAACAGAGAGATGTTGGCTGAGGGATATAGTGTGTTAACGAATTATGGTACCGTATGAATTAAAGACCGATGTTATGACGTGATATGAATATCGAATATTCACTAAAAATGTAAAACCTTATTAAGGTTTTATTGTATGTTATTGTTGTTGTAGAGAAAGGCTAGACTATTGATATCAATGAATGTAACTGCCATGCTCGTGATAAAGAGTACTGTATAGTTGTTACTAAAAACTGTGTAACCTGTTAGTCATTGGAGTTTGCAATATAAACAGTGTTAAGGGGCGAGATCAATAGTTCAATGTAGGATGAAAGCCCATTTTCTTTTACTTTGGGGTGGTTTTTTTTAACCATTTTAGTTCCCATCCTACGAAAACGATTTTTCTTTTAATGGATCTGTTTGTGCCCTTAAACACGAATATTTCTTTAAAAATATCGTTAAATTGAGAAATAGAAGAATTTTCGCTATAGTACTAAAATAAGTGAAGTGTCAACAAAAGAACTTTTTTTTCCTATTTGGCTTTGAATTCATAGCAATACATATTTTACTACATACTGATTTGAAATTTATTGTCCGTACATCCTGTATATGAGAAATTATATTAAGTGTTGCGAAAGCAATATATTTTGTTTTATCGAAAACATATTTAGATGTAGATCCGTTCAAAACTGAATTGGGATTTGATAATGGAAAGAAAGCTAAAGCTATTCGGGAAAGTCTCGATTATTGATTTCACGGAAAACCACTTTCATATTGCTGGGGCGACTTTGTGTAGTTCGCTACTAAAACGACATCATCTATAAGCAATTGTAATTTCCACCGTCAAAAAATGTAATTTAAAGCGGACGTACTAAATGTCGAACATATGTAGGATGATTAGGAACATATGTTATTAACTACTAGCGACAGCTATAATGATTATGAGAAAGATACAGGGGAGGAAATATTTTAATCAATTGTTTACTTAGACACGTCTACGGTCTATGGGAAGTATAAATGATAATTCAATATGGTATCACAATCTGTTTTATCGGTAACATAGCTAGAGATGTTTTGAACTTTGCGTTCGAATAGCAATATATTATGTGTAACCCAGAAGAGTCTAGAACACAGATTTCAATCAATGGCATTGCCAGAGGTATAAATCAATAGAAGTGCAAGATTTGTTAACCTAAAATGTATTCTATAAGTGGAACAGATCAGGTACGATTAAGAAAATAGGTCATGTGACTGCTAGAGACGGCTATAATTGTTATGAGAAAAATATGTCGTAGGATTATTTTCATCGATTTTTTAATAGATTATGTCTGTGCTCTAAGATAAACATGATATACAGTGTGGCACCAAATATGTTTTTTTTATTGGCAACATAACCAGCTGTACCGTCTTTGGCTGAATTCAATATATATTGATGATGCAAAGATTCGCTAGTCTTGCAAAGTCTAGAACACCGATTTCAATTAATGTCATTGTTACCATGGTAACCATAATAGTACTACTGTATGATTGCTTACTCCCGCGAGGTAATTCGTAAGCAATAGCTTCTTATGTAAAGACTGTGATAACGCTCACAAAATTTAAAACATATACCATATAGAAACTAGAGAAGTTTATACTGACTATGCAAAGAAGATTACAGCATTGAATTATTTCAGTCGATCTCTGACACAGTGCGTGTGGAAAAAGCGACATTTAATTCGACACGAACAATGTTGAAGTGCTGTCACTTTAATAAAAAGAACTTATCTATATTGCCAATATATACGTTGGATATATAGTTATTGAGCTCGGAACACTTCTTTCTGTTACGGTTTACACGGTTGTATGTCTCGCCACCATCTTATCATCTTTATGCCTACATGAAAGCTGATATAGTGGACAAGTGTGCGTTGCACATGCGCACCTAACTACAGCATCACTTTAATCCTATCAATGACTCCTCCTCTTGACTAAACTTGAAAAAAAACAGGTTTACAACTGCTTAATTAATAAACAAGCATAGCTATTTTGTCGCTACTTTATGGAACTATTTGACATGTTTACTTCGTAAGATGTTATACGGGTTATGCGTTTGTTTTCTAAAAACAACTATTGTATATGTGTATTGCATAATCCACTATCCTTGATTGCATGTTATAAGTGTTATGTAGAATTCGTTACCATGGTAACTTTTTTATGAAAATCATTACGTTTATTCCATTGTTGCATCTAGACTGGTACCGGTAAATGAAATACAGGGCGCGTTCCTACTTATTCATCTCCCTCCGTGGTAATGACTATGTGGTATTCATTTTACAATTATTTTACAATTATTTTACAATTACATACTTATCTTTCATTTTCACCTATCCATTCAAAAATTACATTCAAACAATCTCACAATGGACGGAACGTGGTCATGATATATTCGCTTTTAGGTGTGACAATCTGGTATAAATTTTTTTAGAGGTATTCCAAGTATGTATACTGTACTATTTGTGCCGTGCGCATGTTGTGCTGTGCTGTGCTGTGCATGTACATGTACGTGTGACTTTGCATTCACTGCGCACACAGCTTCTCTAATCTAGGGCAATTTGATTGGAGTACTCCAATCTTAAATGTAATCTCCCTGCCACTATTTAAAAGCCAGCTAGATAACATTGACCAGCGAAAAAGACGGAACTTTATCCGCTAATGAGTGAGTATTTGCGAACCCTTTTTGTACATGTATCTACTACATATATCATGGGCCATTGAACGTAGTGGTTTGTTTTCTATGTTTAAATGCATACCTGCAAACATATTCCTTTGTATTACATTACATTTAAATGGGTTTGAATTCTTTATAATTGCAGATAAGAATTCATTGAAGTGGAGGACAACGATGTGATGTCCTTACGTGACATATGAAACAGGTGACCTCATAGTGACCTTACTGACGTCATCTACTAACGTCCAATCGTACGTCATCACCAGGAGGTTTCTTTTTAGTTGGGCTTTCAACGTTATTCCCAACGTCAATTACAGGCCGAGATAACCTGAAGTTGTTAGTTGCTATCTACGGTATGTAATCATGGCAATTGGGAATTACTCTAATTATACGGTTACACAGCTCACAATGACAATTGGCGTCACTGAAACTGCAAGATCGGATGTCTTCATGATGAACGCCACCGAAACCATGATGATGGAACGCTTTCGAAATTTTTCTATTACCTCGTCCAATACAACCTACAACGAGAGTGGATACATTCCAAAATCGCCTAGTATTGGGCCTGAGGCTGTCATCATTCCTGTTATTTTCGCGTTGATATTTTTCATCGGAGTCATCGGAAATGGAACTCTGGTTCGCATAGTTGTGATGAACAGGAACATGAGGAGTGTACCTAACATTTTCATTACTAGCCTTGCTATGGGAGATCTTCTCTTATTGCTCGTTTTCGTTCCCTTTAACGCTATCACCTACCTGACAACTTCATGGCCACTCGGAGAAATCTCGTGTAAGATTATGAATGGTGTCCGTATTGCCAGTACTGGAGTTTCTGTTTTCACGCTGACGGCCTTAAGTGCTGATCGTTACAACGCCATCGTCAATCCTATCAGTCAAAAGGCCTCCAACAAGATGCGTCGAACGTACGTCATTTCTATATGTATTTGGTTCATGTCTATGTTACTGGGCATCCCTACTTTCATATACGCTCGTCTGTTCGAGTACCACTACGGTGACGGGACTGTGGCATACTTCTGTCAGGCGATCCCCATGTATATGACAACCGTGTTGAAAATCCACACAGCTAGTGCGTTCGTCGTGTTATACTTGGTGCCTCTCGGCATCATTAGTGTTTATTACACCCTGATAGCTTGTAAATTGATACGTAGCTCTCGTGGAATTCCAGGCGAGAGTATCCGTTCCGACAACAAACAGTTACGGGATCGCAAACGCCTTGCCAAAGTTATCCTTGTGTTCGTTCTGATATTTCTCGTCTGTTGGCTACCTTACCACGTATTCTATATGATGCTTTTCTTCAGCGAAGATAAACGTTACATGCAGACGTATGGCATGATGTTTTTCAAAAGTCTGGGTACAGTGTTAGCATACTCAAATTCATGCGTCAATCCTCTGGCTCTGTACTTTCTCAGCAATACATTCAAGACGTACTATAATAAATACATCATCTGTTGCCTCGCATCAAATGACAAGGAAAAGATATTCCGGAAAAGGAATTACAGGCAGACATCTACCCGGTATTCTCCTAGCCGCACCATTAGCCGTTCAACGCAGAGAACAATGGTTTATTCTGTGTGACCCCAGAACACTTAAAAACTATTCAAAACTTCAAACCGAGAATGACGCCAAAACATGAAACTGTTTCATGAACTTGCATTCTTAAAATTCTTTAATCATATCACACAGAGAGTACACGAAACATTTTAGACATAAACTATATATTTTGTGAAGACACGTTTTCGATGTAACATAGTCTAAAATTCCCGTAATTTAGGTTATCAATTTAAGATAAATAATCGAACGAAAACATGTTCTAACGGTCTAAGTAATGGTTATGGCGATGGTCACTGATGAAGAAGTGTTACTCTGCATTTCATGATGGTAAAAGAATCATCTTCATTAATACATATTACATTATCACATTATCAAACGTTTAGAAAAATATGAATGTTTTGTTTGTTTAACAATGTAGTTGTCCATTCTTTGCAGAAGAATCCCGTGGGTAAACAGGGTATATTTAGATATTCTTCTTCGATATTTTATTCGTTCTGAAGCTATTAATATTTCCATGTTGAATATCTATATAGGAACTTATTGGCAAATAGTACTATTATATATACCTGCACAAGCTTAATTCAGGAAAATACAGAAATAACTATGGCGATTCTGAGCGCTTTTGATTCACATTTCGATTACCATAGAATCAATGATAAAGACGGTCATGCAGTGACTCAGCGTGAATATGGTGATTTTCAGTTCAAGCCTTTGTAGAGCATAATTAACTTGGCTCGCTAGCGTATGGTGTAACGAAACTAGCTCAGCATCAAATGTGTTTCGCTCCGAGTCTTTGTCGAAAGAGATGAAATGCTTTTTACTAAGTGACAATTATGTAAATTTTTAAAGATTTATATTGGTATGTGTACGTAAATGTCATTTCAAATTTAAAACGTTTATGAAGACGATACCTGAAAATCGGATTTTTTTTAAACATTACGTCGAAATATGTATAATTCTTTGGTTAGATATCATCATTCTAGTTATCGATCTTGTATCTTGCTTGCTTCTTCAATAGATTGAATTTCTGTAATAAAAATAAATGTAAACTTTGCCAAATTTGAAACTTTGGTTGATTAATTTTCATTCATCATTTTATTCAATTTATATTTAACCTAGGTAATTATTTAGGTAGTTGTGCTTTGTTTCGCTTAGGCCGAGGAAACGGTAGTATGCATGGATTTTGTACATACACGTATGTATGTATGTATGTATGTATGTATGTATGTATGTATGTATGTATGTATGTGATCAGCTTGGGGGAGCAACCTTTTAGTTATACCAAGTCTAAATTCTACATGTCACTATCTCCATGTGGAATGCAATCCTTAGAATTGAAATAATTATAACGCGGGGGGAAGCAAATATAAACGTACACTTTTCAGTGTCGTGTATCATGATGTGTTAATACTGATAAAAACATCCCCAAAATGAAAAAAACGAAAATATGATTGTTAACAGCCTTTGCACTTTTATAACCAGCTGGTGAAACAAATACACAATACTTCCAAAGTATATAAAACACCTGGTCTTAATGTGAGTGAAAACTATGTAACCAGATCCTGTTGATATCAATTATTTTGGAACTAATCACTATTACCTGGTGACCGGTATGTTGGTTGTTCTAACCTATTAGTATTCGCTCCCGATAGTAGCCAATTAGAATTAAAAAGCGTGACATCAACTGTCATTTTTTTGCCATGTTATAGATGTTCTTTCTGATAATTGTGTTACATTCGAATGCTGCATTTACACATTTGCGTTGATCCGTCCCATTGTTCTATTACTCTTATTGTTCGTTCTGCCTCCACTGCCCAATTTTTCAACCATGTTTGAAACTAATAGGGAATAGATTTGATCGGTCGAGAGCCCTACCTAGCTGCCAGCAGAAACCCACAAGGCATTAGCAGCACACTATAAAAGTGACTGGCCGTTGGTTGCAAGCAAAAAAGTGCACCGACAAAATTTAAAACATGTTATATCTTGCAGGCAGAACAATTGTAATCACATGGAGCTTTTTTGACATATAGCAATTAGTATTCTAGTATTCCATACTGTACATGGGTGTATAATGACTATCCATTCGCCATATAATTGTTTTTGTACTGCAGCAGTATACATGTTTTGTACCATAAAATCGTGTCTGATTTTTTTCCAAAGCTATATACACATCTTACTTTTCCACATTTGTTGAGTATAATACAAATTCCAAATCATCCACGAATTGTTTTCAGTTACAAACTTTCACACTCTATTCTCGGCAGATGAATTCGGGTACAGATGAGGTAGATTTCAAGCAGACGATTAAATTGAGCAGGAAAAAGATGATATGTCTAAGGGATTGATTTTCGCTGACATTCCAAGTCGTATTCTATACGTGGCTTTATTAAATCCTCAAAGTTGACAATTAAATATAACACGTTCAGTAGTTCAGAATTGGAGGGGTTACTAACAAGTAGCATTCGGTCTGGCGAACACGTTAACTACAACATCCAATTTACATATAAGCAACAATGATCACAGAGGCAATCAATATGTGTTTGTGACAGATACGAACACCATAATTATCCCAAGCTGAAAGGCAGCTGTATCTTGATTTGGATAAAGCTGGTCCCCATTCTAAGATATGTGACTTGGCGAGTGACTCAAAGACTTGAGAACTTTGAAATGAGATCCACATTATACGACCTTTCGATTAAATAAGGTACGAATTACTCTTAACAACTAGACAGTCTGGGTGTTATTAGCCACCGTGTATCAGCAATTTTATTTCAGTGATTTAATTACAAGGTTATTTGAGTTACCGAAAATCCATAAGTTATCATACCCCAACATCCAGAGTCGTAGTAGTGTAGGATGTGTCAACTACAATATAATAAAACATCTTGCATATATAATTGGATCAGTGATGGGTAAAAATGGACACATTTTCCCTTTATTACTTGGCTGCAACTAAAGTATTGAGACCTAACATAGGCATGAACAAATGTGTCGTAAAAGTGAAATTGTGAAGAGACTGGTGCATCATATTGACAAATTGTTAGATAGTAGCTTATGACATATTGTTTTGCAAAATTGAGAAGGTGTTTCATGGCAAAGCAAATTTAAAGAACATATGGATTTTAGTATCAGGGATATAACTCATGCTTTGTGTTCATCAAAATCAAAGTTAAAGCATGAGAAATGTGATATTCAAGTACGTGAAAGGGAAATAGGTCAATAATGCAGGTACAATGAAACAACTATGGCATGGCTACCTCCAATGAATTGATAAATAATTGGATACCAAAAGAAATTCATTGCAAATAATGAAGAACTGGATATCTAAAGGTGTTATTGGACAGTATAGGCACCAGGAAACCTACGCCAATGTACGAACCCAACAGCGTGAACGATGTAAAAGAGGGTAGAATACTCTCATACCGATATTATTAAATGTAACAGAACATCAAGAGCCTTTTAAACAGATAATAGATGAAGAGATTTGTTAAGAAACCAGTTTAGTTGAAGGCTGTCTCAATAGAAATCGAATGCGTTCAAAATGTTTTTGGCTCAAGCATGGAATATATGATCACTTTGGACAACTACGTGTACTTGAGGCAGAAACAAGTAGCGGAATTCAATCGAATTCGAATGCGTCCAGCACTGAGCAGGATTAACATGCACAGTTTGTCCCTCAAGCATAGAAATAGCTCAAGAACTACCAACCTAAAAGCATACAGCAAAACTAAAAATGAAACATCGAAGATTGGCGACATATATAGAGGCTATGATATCAGTGCCAGTGAAGGTAAGTGCTTTATATTAAGCCTCAGAAAGCTAGCACCCAAGTCAGCCCAAAATACTCTAATCCTGACGTTTTCCGGAGCTTATCATCTTACAATCATGACAAAGTCCAAGTTCAAAAGGAGTGTACGTCTCACCAAACCCTGGCCAACAAGCTATCACTCTGGGCTATCCCTTGGAATAAATTAAACATATCTCTTTAAGATTCGCAACATTAAATTCTAACATATACTCTAGAGTGTAATCAACATACTAGAGGTACTGGAACTTGACTTGAAGACAAGATGTAGAACGTCTCTTCAATCACTGTGTTGTCTCTGTTACGGTAGCCTATTCAGCCTACATAGCTTACTGATACAACATATCTAAAGAGCACAATGAGATAAGTTTGAACCTTATCAAAACCAACGTTAGATCCAATTTTCAATATATGTAGCCATTGTTTTTTTTATGTTAGAACGTCATCTTCAGATTCTTGCTGTAATAAATTACCTACAAAATCGCTTCAACAACGCATTTACCTATACTGGATATCTGGATATGTCTACTTCCTGAATATGAGATACAAGCATTCATTGCAGCTATTAATCAGACCAATGGCCTACTGAGGTGTATCCTACTCGGCATCAATGAGCAATATTATACTGCACGTTACAAAGTGTTATGTCTGACTGTATAACTTGGGCTACTTAAAAGGAAAGTTGTTCATATCCTCAATATCAAACTACCATTATTACACACCTACTGGTTTCACTAGTGGATGAACCCAATTTGGGTGGCAATTTCTTTGATAGCCTGTTGTCAGCTTTTGAAGATACAGAAGTTTCAAAGGTTTCTGATTTGATCGCCTTGATTTCAGCAGTGGAAGAGTATATTAATTGTGTTGTATAAATCGTATATTATATATTGCATTCTCACTCCATGCCTCTATGATACCAATGTTGGGTCATTTGCCAGAAGGAGTTCATGCATAGGTAACCTCTGAATGTACATATGGTAACAAAGAGTACTGCCAAGCATAATAATTTCCATGAGAAAAGGGGGGAGGAGCTGTTTTTGAATATAAAGCAAATCCAGGTATGTCAGGTGAATAGTTTGAAACCAAGTATAACAACAGTATAAGACAGCAGGATAGAATGGCAATAAACAATGTTTTTTCAGCTAGGAAGGCTTAAATCATAACAGGGAAGGTGAACCGTTGTGGACAACATACCCAAAACTATATATTGCACTATGTAAAAGAATATTGAAGAACAAGTTCAAAAAGACGATAACACATGAACCGAATCTCTATGTATTACAGTCACTTAGACGAAATATTGAATTTTCACAGAACAATGTTCATCCACTATATGGTAGCACTGTTAGTCTTAGAAGCCAACCTTGAAGCTGAAAATAAAACAAGTCAAATATTTCAAGTATTCTAAGATGCACGGCAAGCCTTTTATGCATGGCATCGGATATTACTCACGCAACTGTCTCTTTTACCACGATACCAATGGCCAGCTCTGGATTATCACATCTGTACATAGATCAAACTTCATACTAGTAAGTTAAATGGCAAGATCAGCACTCCGGTCCAATCAATCCACAGCGAGGAACCAAACAACTTAGCACCCTCTCTGCAAAACTGTTTGCAGAATACACCAACGACACCGTAGATGTAACTAAAAATCACACCTTTGTCTTCCCGTTTGATATGTAAACGCGGATAAGTGCAGATGACTATTAAAAGCACTGCTCACCAACAGTAAACACAACATTAACTCGATGGTCCAAATCGTAGAAAGCAGCGTAAACAATAACAGGCAGTCACTTTATAATACATCAAAGAGCCAATTCCTAATCAAAGGTAAACATAAAACAGACCCCATCACAAGACATCCAAAAACTCAACAAGAATAGAATACCAGAAAGCAATAATAATACTGTGCTCCTTGCCATCACAGGACAAAACATATAGACACTCGGGCAAACCTTGTACCAGCTAATGGATACGAGACTACACCAGAATCAGAATCAGACTCACTACGTTGAAGGAACCATTACTGGTAAATAATCAACGGAAGAAAGCGAAACACTCAGTCGCACTGCCTGGATGTCTTGAAGGCATCCACTGATCCACATGTGACCAAATTATTGTCTATTTGTTCTAGTGTGTGATTGTTCTTGGGAAAAATGAGTTCCTGAAGAATGAATACATGGCAGAAAGGACCCCAATCTTGTCATTTTCAATCATATTTAGAATATTACCATCGCCACAATGTTCAATTGACAAAACAGCACGGCTCTTGAGACATATAAAACAAGGTACAGGACAGTTCCAATACCTACCTAAGTAGCACTTCCTCTTGTAGATGTAAGTTCAAAAAATCAAAGCAATTATGGACAAGAGAAGAATAACACAGCCCATGAATATTTGTCGGAACACTGACTCAGTGAAATACGACTTTGCACTTCGTGAATGCATAATCGAAAATCTCAACAGCAGGAGCTGATTGACTAACAAAAAGTACACTTATTACACACATATACAACATCGAACATTAGCAGGTGTGTGTTTGACTATTCATATATTGAAGAATATGTTTCTCTCACATCAGGATAACATTTATTCCTTCTTTAAAGTTTGTCTTGCCATTCAAGTGTTAATTTGAATTTACGGTCCATCATCTATGTGAACCAATCACTTATCCAGTAGACACAAATTGAGACATTTTCATGACAAGATCTCACCTACTTAACTGCCTTGCTATGTGGAGGACGATAAGATCACTGCATTACATCATACATTACACTGACACACATTGGCATAAACTATTGATATAGTAGAACCCATAGATAAACCATCGTGCAGATTCTTTTATCTATATGACAGTGAAATCAATCAACCACGGCCATTATATGGTCCGATATCATGAAAGGAACTGTCAAAGCCAAACTACGAAACGGCTCTTACACCCTACAGCCCAACAGATCAAAATTCAATCAAAACAAGTAAACCCAGTATATAACCCATATCTTCCCGCCCAAGAGGGAGGAGAACACTTCCAAAGCCACAGTTCGTAATCGGGATCAACTCGTAATACATATTGAACATTGGTATGGAACATCCTACAAGAACATAACAAGTAAAACATATTACGGCTCGTTCACATATTACAGCTTAAGTTTGTGGAGTCAAGATGGGAGAATAGTTAGAGTGGCCGGCTTTGAATCTGCAGATTGCAGGTTCAAGCCCCGTTGTTGCCATTTTTTCTGAATGACTAAAAGTCCTTGGGCAAGATTCAAACCACGATTGTGCCTCAACTACCAGTTGTATAATTGGGGACTAGTTAGGATAGAGGTTGCAATGTGAGTGTTTTTATCTTATGCGCTTATACTAGGCTGCAATGGAGTGTATGCTGCCCAGGGAGTAGGGGAAGTAAACGTCCGTTGTGCTGCTAAAGATCCGTGCCAGGAGAAATGAGATATATTATTATTGTTCAAAACTCAAACTCGGCACTGTTTCAGCTTCTGCTAGATGCTGGAAACGTATTGGCACTTCTTCTCATCTTTTACCTTCCCCTTTAAACTTGAGGACAAAGGGTTTATATCTGATTACCACACCAAACTAATTTCTTTTAAAAAGGTAAGTGTGTGTTGTGTGCATGTTGGTGATGCTTTCAATTCATAACGATCGCACTGTGAACAGTCTGGATAACCTAGAAATGACAATTAAAGTTAATACCAAGTCCTTAATTCCAGCAATAAACAAAACTTGTGCCCAGACACGCGCTTATGGTGTCGTCATTTTGGCCTCAGTGACATTATCTTCTCATCCTACTCCACTGGGTTTCTGTTTTGCTGTATTGACAAACTGGATACAATACTGATACTGTATACATTATTGATTCTACACAATGCAGCACTATATGGATAACGGTGCTGCAGCAAAGCAGTATTATATTAGCTGCAGTTACCCAAAGTTCAAGAATGAAATTAATTTTTTTTTAAATTTACTGTTATGTATAATAGATGTAAAAATATATTTTTGCTAAGCATTGTCTAATACATTCACCAACATTTTCACATATTTGAAGTTATGATTTCTCGCATATTAATGATTCCATAGTTAGCTATACGTAAGGTATAAATCAAACAAACACACACTCGGACACACACTGAGACAAAGAGAGACATATACATACATACATACATACATACATACATACATGCATGCCGGTAGGCAGGCAGGCAGACAGACAGACAGACAGACAGACAGACATACAGACAGACAGACAGACAGACAGACAGATAGACAAACAGACAGACAGACAGACACACACACACACACACACACACACACACAGACATAGACATAGACACAACAAACACACGTCTGCTATATTTTTCTTTTATTCTGGTTGGCTGTCTGTGTCCAAACATTGCCAGTAACATAAATCATATTAAAGACAAACATACAAACACAAAATACAATAGTAACACTAGAACAATCAATTTGTCTATCTATCTGTCTATCTATCTATCTATCTATCTATCTATCTATCTATCTATCTATCTATCTATCTGTCTATCTGTCTATCTGTCTGTCTATGTATGTATGTATGCATGTGTGTCTATGTATGGATATATATATATATATATATATATATATATATATATGTACATGTATGTGTCTGTCTGTCTGTCTGTCTGTCTGTCTGTCTGTCTGTCCTGCCATCCATCCACCCATCCACCCATCCAATATAAGTATCCACATATCCATGTACACCTGTAAATATAACTGTGTATTAACCATTTCATTAATGTGTTCAAGGTATCTACACGATGACCATATGGCATACCATTCCTGTCATATCAAGTCATCACAACAACATTACGAGTAAAGTAACAGCAGCTGCTACTATCACAGTTTGAATTGAAGTAACCTTACTTAGTGCAAATGGTAACGTTCAATTGGAACTGGGAATGGTCAAATGGTTGCGCACATAATGTATAATTGAATATTTCAATCACATAATTAAAAAAAAAAATTGGCCATTCAAAGTCGGATACCTCTAAGGAGTCAATACAGTTTTGACAAAAAGTTTTTCATATCACGAACATAAGTATCACCACGCAACACAGGAGTGCGCTCAGGAAATATAACAGAAAGGCCCAACCTTGAACTGTCTTCAAATATTACTGTATGAATGCTAAACACTCCTTTACACGACATTGGAGAATCGTATAGGAAACACCGAAGTAGAAATTGACATTTCCTCATGTCATATTCACTCTTGGTTTCTTCATTCTCTCTTTCTGTCTCCGTCTGCCCGTCCGTCCGTCCTTCTGTCTGTCTGTCTGTCTGTCTGTCTGTCTGCCTGCCTGCCTATGTGCTTGCCTGTTTGTCGTACTGTCTTTAATGTCAACTATGACTGTTTATTATCTATAGCTTATGCAAATCTATCTAAATGGATACACGACTTTATCTCCCTCTCACTCACTCTCTCTCTCTCTCTCTCTCTCTCTCTCTCTCTCTCTCTCTCTCTCTCTCTCTCTCTCTCTCTCGCGCGCGCGCTTTTTCAAAGCATGTATAATACATTGTAAAACGCGTAGCATATATAGTGTGAGGGCGGAGTTTACTGTAAGTTGATCAAACAGGTATCGCTCATATGTGTTGTGTTTAAATTTGACCACGTTCACTCTTGTCAGATTTATTGCAACTACATCACCTAGCGTACCGCTCAAATGAGTATTTCGATGGAATCTCTTTATACGATTAAACTTGTTTTATCTTACTAGAGAAATGACAATGATAGTACACAGTAACACAATTGAAGTATGTCCATCGATCGAAGCCTGTATGCAAAAGAAAAAAAAGGTGGTAATTTTGAGTTCGCCCTTGTTCAACGTTAAAGGAAGAAATGTAGGTAATCTAACGTAAATTCGTGGAAAATGGCAAACTTTAAAGTGGCCATATGAAATAGGATTGTGTCTGATCGAAAAATTATAGCATAGTTACACGCGTACTGGTGATAGATCCGAAACCAAGCTTTCGCTCAAGGGTTACACTTGCCACTACACTACCTACATATAAAATTGACCAGGAATTAACAATTATACAATGTTTTTAATATAGATTTATTGACCAATTTTGAGTAAATACATCGTTGATTTATTTGATGAAAACACATGCATGTTGCAGCTAGTGCGTCGCACTTGGAATATAGCCTGCATCTCGATCATCCATTTATTCAACCAACCGTCACGTAAGAGGAAATGTATATTACACTAAAGTATATTGTTTGTCTAGAGGAGTTGATACAATGGCAACATGTGGATAAGAAATTGATATTTATGTATAACAATGTACATCAAATCCAGTTTTGTAACTCAATAACTTGCATTATCCTCAAATATTGTGAAACCTAGTTTGTTTCTGTACGTACAAGAAGTGGTTTTTCCCTAACAAACAGGGTTATACACAAGTAATTGTAACGGCAAGTAAACACAAGTTGTCAAACTACATGTGTATATATACATGGTGATGTTTCATTCATGGAACCGGAGGCAAGACTATAGTAGGTACAGACTGGATGCGACATACTAATTACTTAATCTCACCAATGTAATTAATTTATTGTAGTTTACGTTCTGTATAATCGATATAACTGACGTTAATAAAGCGTCTTCTACTTGGCAGGTTGGGTTAACATAACCATTCTTAAGGGGAGGGGGGTTAGAGATAGCTTGAGAGGGGTCAAGTGTTGCGGGTTTTTTTTTAAAGTAAGGGATCATCACATGTTGACAATGTTGTGAGATGAGCAATGTGTTTAGATTGATAGAAAACACCTAATTTCCGGACATGACCGTATATGAACTGTGATGATATATCCTGTTCCTTGGTCATTTTTTGTTACTTTACCTAAAGCGGTGACGAGACAATTGCCGTACACCTGCTTCTTGCAGTATACCATATACGTGCATAACTAAATTAATCACTTACATGTCATGTACATAGTGTAAATAGTTCCATTAAACATTGCTACTTCAAATGTTAAATTATTTCCTAAATGCCAACAGAAATAAAAGAACAAATAAAATATTAAATCCTCAAAGAATATACCTGGAGGCAAGGACTTAAAAATGAATGTCTAGCAGAAAACATTATCCCTTTTTACGAGATTCTGCCGAAAGATCACAACCGATTACCTGTATTACTTCGATGGGTGTACCATAAATGCTTATCAATCATCTACCAATTAATCATTTCAAAGACATTGCAATATTGATGACTCAATGATGACTATCCTATCAGCGTTTGATGATGAATCTAGTCATCAATTACATATCATGTCTGAAAGAAAAAGGAAAGTGTATTGACATCCAGCCATTTGAAGATTCACGCATTCATACATTTATGTGCCCAAGTCAGACATACATACATACATACATACATACATACATACATACATGCATACATGCATACATGCATACGTACATACCTACCTACCTACCTACCTACATACATACATACATACATACATACATACATACATACATACATATATAAACACATACATACATACATACATACATACATACATACATACATACATACATACATACATACATACATACATGCATACATACATACATACATACATACATACATACATACGTACGTACGTACGTACGTACGTACGTGCATACATACATACATACATACATACATACATACATACATACATACATACATACATACATACATACATACAAGCTTGCTTGCCTGCTTGCAATGAAACATGACAGAAAAGGCCAAAAACAGACAGATGTTCATTAAAAAAAACATATACATGTCGGTAAAGGCCTCGGCTCTGTGTTATATAAGGTAAATCTAACTATTCTCCGAAGGAATTTACTGGATTTTGTGACAGCCCAATATTACACTTTGATTTCCAAGTGAGCATTATTCCCTCGATATACGTTTTTTTTACTAGGAATGACACAGTCACGGTTGATTGAATCTGTATACTTGTCCGCATATAGCCAGCCTAGCATAGCCAGACTTCCGTTGTTCATTTCATAGATGACGAGTTTTGCACGGAACAAACAGCTTCATAAAATGATTTATTTAACCCATAGCATCCGGTCTTAGTTAATACACGTGATTCGATACAGATGGTATAAGTCGCTGAACCACGCTTGCCGTAAAAAATAATACCTTTAGTTTTATCTAACGGTTTCCTGACTTACCTGTTAGCTCCAGCTGATAGCTAAAACAATATAAGGAACGAGAAAAACACTTGTAACTACTATACTGTCAAAATAATGTGTAAAATTCCTACTCTTAAAATAAATTAAATGTGTCCTTGTTCAGCGTTGACAAGTGTTGCCGATTGCCAAAGCAGATCCGTCCGTGTGTTTTTTGTTTATTCTGCATATTAATTGGAACAGTGATGATACTTACATTACATAGCGGAAAGACATTTTCATTAAATTATGGATTGCCAACCGTACAGACTGATGAAGAACATAATTTCTGAAAACACTCTCCGACAAGTGATAGAAGAAAAACAAGTATGAGTTTTGTGTTCGATGATAGAAGAATAAAATAACTCCTCTGTCTCTCTCTGTTTGTTTGTCTGCCTACCTAACTGTCTATTAGTCAGTCTTTTTAATTTGTGAAAGTTCTACTTCTGATGCCTGACGCATCCTCGGTGACATTTCCAATTCAGAGCAGTTTGCCTCTTCGACATGTGGCGATCACGTGAATCGTTCCTCACTTAATTACTTTTGTTATTTTGAAAGTGCAGAAATTTTTGTTATATTGATACCTTGAGTTATGAAAGGGCACTCACATGCACATCAATTTCAAAAGTATAACATTTAAAGCATTAAAAATGTGAAATTTAAAATAGATTATTGTCATACTTAGTCATTCCACAGATATAACGGGACGTCATTTTTGTAGAATGCATACCTCTGCCAATGCGCTTTCAAGGTTTGGACCGGAGATTCGAATTCGCATGGCTTATTTATGATAGGTATAATCCTCGCTGAATTCCAGATCTGGAATCGCATCGCCAATCTGTCCACAACGTGTTGAACATACGTGTAGCTTAGCAATGGCCGATATAAGTGCTATCTGGATCTGTTTATTGAGGTCGGTAAAGGTTGCCACTGCATTCAAGGAGAAGCTAAGCAAAGTTCAGAAAAAGTTGAAAGGGAATAGCATATAGATGGTGAATCTAATTTGCATGTGTACTTTGTCATACGTATCGCCACTTGAGACATGAGAACCCGAGAAAGTAAATATCGGATGAATGCAAATTTCCGCACTTGGTGTCATTTTTCAAATCCACTGTATATTTGACGTCATACTAGAGCTACACACATATGTACATTCGTATAATTCGTATATTTGCCATCATATTGCCATATGGCGCCAAAACATCGAAACAGACACTGAGACAAAATGAATGTTAAAACAAATATTTCCCTCTAGAGAAATAAATAATACTGATTTTGTAAATAGCGCTTTCCAACACTGTTTCAAAAAAAATACCCTTGGTACAGATCTGTAGCGGCACAACGGCCCTTTATTCTTCCTCGTCTCCCTAGTGAGCATACAATCCATTGCAGCTGTAAGCACATATGACTAAAGAATTTATGTTACAACCTCTATCCTACCAGGTCCCCAATTATACAGCTGGGTTGACACAATCAATGACTTTATAGACATTCAATAACAAATGACAGCGACGTGACTGGAACCCGAGGATTCCAAGTCGACCACTCTAAACGTTAACGTTCAATATATCATAACTTCACTAGTCTAAGTGTACCGTGAAACATTCTGACCTATAAATTATAGTCTCCCATCTTTGGTAATACATGTACATCCTACAATGTTATGAGCTACACAGTTTCAGCACAGTCACGATTTACAAATTGAAGTCAAAAGACGAAACTACTTTAATACCTAATGTGGAACCGATTGCATCTATTGTGTCACATTGGTAATTGTAAAGTACCTCTTACCTTTTTAGGAAAGAATACAACGTCAATTTGAAATTAGGCGACAATGGTCCTAATTAATTAATTTCTCAGTTTCAATGCAATATTCATGTATTCGAGAAGTTCAAAAGATCAAAACTTACGTCATATATTATTATACGAGCCACTTGTATTGCAGACCTTTTTCAAGTGTGTGTCGTGAGATTCAACATAAAAACGTTTCTGTTTGTCGATTTTTCTTGATTTTAATTTCCACCACATACACTTCAAACATCTCCTCGGTATTAACAATGATGGCATAGAAAATAGCCGTTGTCTTTGTTCATCATCGCCGAGTACGAGTCTTCCATATCCCGCAGGTGAAACACCTCATCACCTTCCAACACGTGTTTCGAAAAGGGATTATTCATCATTCAATTCCGAAATCATTTTTAAATCGAAAATCTATGGGTGGCTCTGTCTTAAGGTTTCTTCCTCAATGATGCAGGTCATTAAAAGTGTATCATTTTCGAAAGAATGGTTATGGGGTTTGATTTGTTGAATTTCGTATAACAGTCGACAATACTTCAATTTGGCAATGAGAGAGAGAGAGAGAGAGAGAGAGAGAGAGAGAGAGAGAGAGAGAGAGAGAGAGAGAGAGAGAGAGAGAGAGAGAGAGAGAGAGAGAGAGAGAGAGAGAGAGATGTAATGTCCGGTGTACATAAGTTAAATAAAAAATATAAACACTACAGTCATAGTTGACATTACAGAAACACGGAGACAGAAGGAAAGAATGAAGACACCAAGGGAGAATGTGACATAGCATATAAAGGGAATTTCTACCACAGTGTATTCAATGGCTTTAAACGGATGTTTGGTATTCATACAGTAATATTTGAAGATAGTTCAAGGTTGGACCTTTCTGTTTTCAAATTTCCTGAGTGTACTCCTGTGTTGCGTGGTGATACTTGTTTTCGTGAGATGAAAAGCTTTTTGGCAAAACAGCAGTGACTCCTTAGAGCTTTTCGACTTTGAATGGCCATTTTTTTAAAAAAAGAACTCATTCTATGCTTGAAATATTCAATTATGCATTATGTGCGCCACCATGTGACCTTCTCCAGTTTCCAATTGAACGTTACCATTTGCACTAAGTAAGGTTACTTCAATTCAAACTGTGATAGTAGCAGGTGCTGTAACCCTTCCTCATAATGTTGTTGTGATGACTTCAGGAATGGTATGGTCATCGTGTAGACACAGACAGACAGACAGACAGGTAGGTAGGTAGGCAGGTAGAAAGAATACAGGCAGAGAGACAGACAGAGCGAGAGGGAGTGGCAGAGAAAACTCATAGAGACAAAGTCGCAGAAAGAGGTGAGAAACAGATAGACAGGCCTAGGTAAACACACAGGGATAGAGACAGACAGAGACAGAGACATTCACAGAGACAGAAGTGTTGTGTTGTGTCTGGCGTATAAGCTAGAACATAGTCATAGTTGACGTCGAACACAATTAACATATTTATTCAACAATAATAATAATCAGTACAACAAGCATATGTCAGAAGAATAACGACGGAATTGATATATAGCACCATCAATCAAAATTACAATATTAAATTATTCAGCGACAAAGTGTACATTTCAGAAAGGGGATCATTATTCTGAATAATTAATTAAGTTTGAAAATAGTGAGAAAATATAGATAAAGTACAAATTAGTCATTCTTGAAGAGACAGTCCTGAACGGACCTTGTACAGTGAATTATAAGTGCCTGAGCTACCGATATTTCACACTTAAACGTGTGTATATATAGCAAATTCTGTCAGTCACCTTTCCTACACAACTTATATCATTATATGCAATATATAAATTGATAGAAATCAAAATCCATTTCAACGGCAAATGTAATATCAAATGAAACTATCTGATAGCAGATATGAAATTGGATAAAATTGCGGCATGTGTATGAAAACGCATCGTATTTCCGCAGACTTGTATCATATCTGAGCAGTATTTGAATCTATAAAATCTATACTGAATGACGTTAATGTCTGCGAAAGATAAGACATGTCTTGTTGTTGGGATCTGATTCTGAATTCGAAATCAATTTGGGAAAAACTGAACGACAATACCTGATAGTTTCAATATTGATACTGAATATAATCTATGTACATGCTTGCTTTTCAACCGTTCCCTCTTTACAAATAGTATATATTTCAGACAAGTACAACACTTTACAGATTACTGTTCACTCTCTATTCGATATAACCACACAGAAACCAATAAAAAACTGCACATAAGATAGCAAGATTGAATGAATAGAATTTCTATACTCCCGAAGTAAATATAAGTATACTAATTTGCCATCATGCAGAGTGAACACCGTGAAGGACGGGTGTCACTCTCCGTCAACACTTACCAATAAACACATTTAAAGGTACGTTTGAGCTTAGGCCAATTTAAAGAAAATAGTGTGTTTCCGATAATCTGACCGACCCTAGTTTAAGCCCCCGACCCTAAATATGCTTTTACACTGAAAAAGGTAAAACGGTAAAATGGTAACAACTTTACTTCTATTTTCGTTGCATATACCTTTGGCACTGAAAAAGGTAAAACGGTAAAATGGTAACTTTACTTCTATTTTCGTTGTGTACACTTTCATACCTTTGACTCATCTTTGGTCCTTTTTTTTTTTTTTTTTTACAAAATCGTATTCCAGAGAGAAACCAGGCCTTTTTAGAAAGTACAGTGTACATAAAATGCTCATCTATTTAATTATCTGCATTTTTTTTCTTTTTTCATCCCATTAAATTATTACAGAAGTATTGTGAGCGAGAGAATCTTACCTTGAGGTTGAAGTAATTTTTAAAAACAAATTTAAGTAAAATAAACTTCTAACCTACCTACCCTATATTCTGACGTCATGTTATCGGAAACAAACATTGTTTTAATTAAGTGATATAACTGATGATCCATTGATATTTTGTTGTTTAAATTTCCTTCAAAAGTATTTTTTAACATGTTTTAGTGACTTTTTATTCTTCTGGTAGTTCAGTATTGATCACATATTTTAGCCTCAGACACTCTTACTACCATACAGAGCAAATGAAAAGACTACAGTGAGTTTAATAATTACAGACAATAGCAAATACAGTCATAACATCAAGTAATCCCTAGAACTCAGTGTCGTATCAATATATATGACAAATAATTTAAAATGTTCATCTTTGGATTTGGGGAGGAATAGGCACTTTTGGTACATTTAATTGAATACCAAATGTGTATACGTCTTACACGCTAAAAGACACACAAACGTCACTTTTTTTTATCTTTTATAACTTTTATGAACAATTCTTAATAAGTATTACATTGACAAGACTGTTAATAGGTAGTGAAATTATTTTAAACATAAGATTGTCCTAACTTCAGATTGTCTGAGTTTATTTCTGAAGGTATGTCCTCGTTACTTTTACATCGTTATTTCTTCATCCGCACACACATTAAATTATTAATTTTTTTTGCAAAACTTTTTAAAAAAATTCTTTAAATACAAATATTACAAAACAACTGGTCATTAATCGTTTCATATATATAATAGTTTACCTTTTCACAGTTCTTACGACCGTACAGTGCAACAGGTCAGTGCAATTTCGTATATTATATTAAAGTTGTCTCTCGACCACCATCATTTCAATATTATCAATATCACCCCTGACTAAATCGTCTGAAGTAGAATCATACACACGGCAAAGCATGAACATATGTTCGAAACAAGACGAGCATGTTCCCTTATCATAAGCTGCTTCGATTAAAAAAAGAAGAAATTCGAATCTACGTTGGAACGCCGGGATGCATGCAAAAATTGAATCATTTGAATTATAGTGTATTGCAATTGAGATTGGCAAATTTTATAGGAAGAGAAATCTATGCAGTTCGGGGCATTGCGTTGGTTATTAGTCATAGTAGTAGATCATCGTGGGTGAACATACAAACTATGAGAGAAAGCCGTGTGCTTTAAATTTATCAACCAATTATCCTTTCACCCGTTTATCATTGATATCGAATCGTACAACATGTGCGGATAATTAACGTTCTATTACAGTAACAATACAATGGATTACTAAGATATATTTCTTGTACCTCACGGAATGACAAGTTATTATTTTGTTTACGTTTAATCGTGTTAAATAAATGAAACAGTAAACTGTCAAACAACAACAACAACAACAACAACAACAACAACAATAACAACAACAACAACAGCAGTAACATCAGCAACAACATTTACAATATAGATAACAGTGCGTATACACACTATTATGCAAATACACTTAAATTTGTACCTTAAGCTTTGCACTTAATGTATACAATTTCAAATTTGAACAAACAGTGACAGCAAAGAGAGTTATGTTAGTAATGCTCATAAAAACAGCCCTCTCTCTCTTTATACACATATATAGTAGCAACCTAAGAGCTCAGGACATAAGCCATTAAACGAAATTTACGACAGGCTTCGACTGATCATACCATACATTAAGTATCATTAGCAATTAACTCCATCTATCAAACATAATACTAACTTTTGACATGTGTCCCGAGAGATTCCACTGTCGAAACATGGTAATACCAAGTGAAGAATTACTGTGTTCTAAAAAAAAACAGTTAATGGCCTTATTTATAAATGTAACACAATTCGTCATAGATTCTGATAAATGTACACCCACTAATGCTTTTCTCTAGACACTCTAGTTGTAAGTTCTCAACCCTGGCCTAATATGAGGTTTAGGCAAAGGGAAAAGAATTGTTTCTGGTCAAGGCGCGCATCACTTAAATACCCCCGCGTCAATCCATTTCTTTACGTGTTTGTCCCCATGCAGTCTGCAGATCCGGGGGGGGGGGGGTAACAAAAATGAACACAAGATGAAATGCTTATTTCTGTTCATATTATGCTCGATTCAGACGTCTGTGCTTAGTCAGAATCTTC
>NC_135551.1:20596002-20713502 GCF_964340395.1 Glandiceps talaboti | reverse complement strand
ATACATACATCCACACATACATACATACATGCATGTATACACAGACACGCACACACACACACACACATCCATTATCAACCCCGTCCGTACATAATCACACATCGACTTGATTGTATGCAAACCATGAAATCGAATACGTATGTGTGTAATTGCGGAAATCCAAACTCTTGCAATAACAGTTAAAACAAGCAAACATACGACCAGTATTTATATTATGAAATCGCATTTAAAGCATGCAACATTATAAACCATATAAAACACAGGTTTATATAATTATTGTATAACTACACACTGTCTCTTCCCTGTCAACCTTCGCATTTACCACTTACAATATTTAAATCTAATTTTTGTTTTCAGAACTTGAAATGGACAACAATGTAAAAAACAACTAAATTGTAGTTACGTTTATACAAATTGAAAAAAAAAATTGTTTGAATCTAATGCAACGAGTACAGCTTTTAGTATAAATCTTATATTTTATGGCAAGAGGCTTTTGTGAGACTTTGGAGTCGATTTTACGTGCCTATGGACATCCAACTCACGTAAAATAATGTTACATTGGCACCTTCAAAATGTTGATGTCCAGCACAAAGGAACAACTACTGATCTATGCAGAATAAATACTCGTGGGTTACAATAATACGTTTGGTTCATATTATATTTACAAATTTGTATATGTTAACCAAACTGTTCTGCAAAGAAACCCTGTTTTTAATATATGTCTATTGTATTACTGGGTAGGCGAGAGAATATTTCAAAAAAAATAACGATCAGCAGCTGCAGGACTAAGAGTAAAAACGATGCAATACGCTGGGGAGAAATTGAAATAAAATAAATGAATTCGCAACAATTGTACATATTTCTCTTGTCTCTGATATTTTTCCAGTGTTCCTTTGATGTGAAACCTACCGAAGTCATTAATGACCATTTTGATTCGTTTACTGGTGACATTTATAGACCCAAAGGTATTGTCTCTACCTACATGTTATCAACGTTTTGAACATTTACACTTTTAGGGTCACCGTGCTAAACGCAGTTCGCTACAGATATCAAATGTTGATATTTTGGAGTAGTTTTTCATCGAGTACATAGTGCAGAACATTTACACTTTAAACGTTACTAAAACCAGCAGAGTTTTACATAGATCTTTTAGCAAGAATCTCATGAAAGCTTAAAAGTTGTTGAAGGCCTTCAAATGTTGTCTCATTTGGATTAGACATTCGGCAATTATCTGTCAGTCTAATTTCAATATAGAAATTACTTAGGTTTCCTCGTACACGACCGAAGCATTGAGTGATTAGGGCGGCCGAATGACATTTTGGCATGAACATTGCGACTGAATTGTGTAATATGTGCACGTGGAAAAAACTAACGTCACTAATTGTCAAATATCATGATAACGTAACAGAAAGACACACAAAAACATAAACCAGACGATCTCATATCTACACCAACTGTTGGAGAGTATGTAAGAACAAAAAACATCGACCAATAATTTTAAAATGAGAAAACGCGAGAAATATTGTTTCTCTAAAAATAAATCATTTTTTTAGTTTTTGTTCTTAAATATACGAGAGTAAAGGATTGTGTTCATTAAACTGGTTGCATGGAAAACGGTTTTCGTTTAATGTGAATTATTCACTATATGAACCACACAAGATTAAGGGATGTGAGCAACCCTTCCACGGTTGATGACATTAGCGTTAGTCTTATCAACGTCAATGCTCAGTATGCATGGTTGATAATGGCTAGCAGTGCACCTGTTTTGACGTTATACCGACAATTTCGTTACCATAGCAGCCATCGCGTTTGTATTTTGAGTGTAAAATCGTCGGCATGCTATACTTAGACGTATCACTAGCATTCAATAGGTTGTGCACAATTACGATATGCGTCATGCCAGCCTTCAATAAAATATGCTCGGGATTACGGCAAAATCTGCGTCTTCCTATATTGCATTTAACGACACTACGGAGAAATTCAACTTTTCCGTCGGTAATTACCCATGACATTGGCTTTGAAATACTCCTCAACAAAAGAAAAAATTACTACTATTTGAAAGATATGAGAAATATAAACGGCAAAGAACAAAATAAAGGGTATAAAACACAGGCACGATCGCGAGAGGTGGAGGGGGAATAAAAGAAACACTACATTTAGTTATAAGTTAAGTTTTTGATATGGGAATATTTGACAAAGGCGTGATTTAAGATTAGCTACCAATACAACTACTTGGGTTTACCTGTACGTCATATTTCTCCTATGGCGCCTAAAAGGGGTCAGAACCTAGTGGAGACCTGTTTGTACGTGAACGATTACTGTCCATGATTGTCCACTATTTTCTAAATATAGTATTTGTTCGTCGTAACAACCACCCTATTATACTATTATGTGACGACGTTTCAATCATTTAGGGAACATTTAGTGGGTAACAGTTAAAGTTGGAATTCACATTCTTATGCCTGGGTAGAACATACTTCAATTTTGGTTATATAAGTATTACAATTGCACGAAGTGCTGTACCTAAATCACATATAGTTGCTAGATAATATTGTATCGTGACGTAAATCGTGCCTACGTCACATAAAAAAGATGTTTCATTTGATCGACATACGGAAATCTAAAATTATACTTTTGCTGCTTTTGTGCATTTGGTACCTTCTGTTTACAGAAATCAAGAAATAACGTATTTATCGTAACTATAATCAAGTCAGCCGAAAGTAACTGAAAACAAAAACTGAATTTAAATTATCGGTTTTAAGATAAAATTGCAAACACAGACACAGGCAGAGACATACATACATACATACATACATACATACATACATACATACATACATACATACATACATACATGCATGCATGCATGCATGCATGCAGACAGACAGACAGACAGACAGACAGACAGACAGACAGACAGACAGACACACGCACACACACATACACACACACACACACACTTGCCTGCCTGCCTGCCACACATACACACCGTATATGAGTGTGTGGTGTGCAAGATTGAGGCATTTAACTATATCAAATTGTTCCCTGATCTGAACAGTCATAAAGCACCAACAAGAGAACTTATCTTTCTTTTTTATGTACTCGTATTAAAGATAATTATATGAAATTGTTTTGTCTAATGTAGCATTGTGTTTAGAGACTCAATTCCAGTCAATTTACACAATCTGTTGAAAGTTCATGATGTAACAACACTTCTTGATAATGGTCTCAGGGGGAAGGATACCTGTGTATTCTATATATATGGGAAGTGTTTTCGTTCTATGAAGATGAAGTTTGACAGTATATCCCAAAGGACTCCACATACAATGTAGATTGATAGGGAAGTTCGCATTAAGTGTTTGGAACATTCACTATGGTTGATCACATTTAGGCATTTAAGTGCAGAAGCAAAGATAAAACCTGTTATCAAACAACAGCGAATGTGATTAGTCGTGGAACACTGGTTTTCCTATATAATACCCTTTAGCGAGAGAGAAAGAGCTGGATGCTTTTGTTGGCCAATATCCACACATTTGTTGGCATTTCATGCAGTTGGTTTAAGTTTGAATGTTTGCATCACTGCCATTTTGCTTATGTAACATCTCCATTTAGTATCTATGCACGATTAGCAACAGATCAACATAACACAATGCATCAAGCTTTTGGTGAACACATTCACAAAAAACTGTTATCAAGGTTAATTAGTGTGAAGATACGAAACCGGACAGGCGACAAACGCAAAGAGCTTTCTCGGAATGTCTGTGTAGTAAAGATAGTCCAGTGAACGCTATCAGTACTGGTACCAGTGAGTCAACCAGTCGCTGTGTTGATCAATTGTAACACGCACGTGATATTGATTTGACCTGATCGAAGACGTCGCCTTTTTTAGTCCAGTAATCGATATTGAAGAAATAAACGCATGTATATATTCCTTACCTTCACACCTATCAAAATCGATCATATCTAAAGATTGACCTATGCTGGTTATCAAAAATAAGTAATTTTTTTTTTTTATAAATCTAAGAACATTGGTCAAATGAAATGAATGAATTAAATCGATTATATTTGTCACTGCTTTGATAAGAAGGTCGTGTTCATGCACTGATTCATGCTACTTATGACCAGCGTTATTTATCATTGTAATGATGATTAAACGGGTCATTTGGGATTTTAACACGGAACACATTATGAAGAAACAAGTCATTATTAGTTGCGGTATACAAGCCGTTTTTAATGACATGGCAGTGTTACAATGTCATACATCAAGATAACGTGCATATGGGGGCTTTCGCACTACTGCGATTCGTTTCACACTCGACTGCTAACTGTGTCTAGCTTTTCACGGCTTGACATTTAAACGCTCTTGATATGTACAATGTTTCATATGTTTACCTGATGAGCTAATTATCAGATGAGGTTAATGAACGTGGACATTAAATAGATCTTTTTTTCGTAACATTTAATTCCAGCCTAAAATGAATTACAAGTCAAAGAGGTGTTGGTACAATGCAACGTTCAAACCAATACCGAAAGGTTTCTGTGTCGAAATTTATACTATACATTCACGTAATTAAAAATATAATCGAATATGTTTATGGATAATGTAATAACACTGCGGAAAGTGAGCTTACGAGTTACTAAGGTACACACGAAATATAAATTGTGTTGGTCCTGTGGTAGATTGCACTTCAAGTACGTGATAGTGGTGCTTTTGTAGTGCCGATAGTGTCAACACTGAAAGTGTCCAAAAATGTACACTCGTCCGCAAGATTATGGGAGTCTTCAGAAACATTATCTATGTACTGTGAGTGCAACGTGAATTAAGCCAACGTCAATTCAATATGTGTTATCAGCATGTCGCAACGTAACATCAGTTATAATTAGTGTCTATCCTAAGTTAGCTGAAAGCACGGTTTCCACTGTCGTATATGCCAAGCCAATTTGTAAAGTAAAGAGCAGACTTGGAAGTAAAGGACTATTGTAGCAGCGGTTATCCTTAACCTCGTGTCATTATGTACGAAAAATGTCAACAAATATGCTTAAAAGGATCATTCAATCCGTACACTGATATGTCAAAATCAACGTGTTATTACTATTGATTTGTCACAGTTCTATTTGGCGTTGCTGTGTCTGTCTCATTTATAGTGTGTCAATGTCCCTTTTGTATTTCGTTTTGTGAGTTACACCGTAACGTGTTCCTTTGTTGTTGTGCCATAAATATTCATTTCTATTTCTAATCACCTGGCTCCATCTGTTAACATCTCCTCATCCAATCACTTCCTACCTTTCTATCACATGACTTTTCCTATATAAGTAGGCGCGACCGGTTAGTATAACAGAAGTGCAGACGTGGCCAGTACGGCTACACGAGTGTATCTTTCTGTGTATTACGGGCACGTGAGCTTGGCAAGGGGTCATAGGTGTCTGGAAGTTTGTATCGCCCTCTCTGTTGAGAGATGGTTGGTATGCCCAGATATAAATGACTTCCTTCACTCATCGCTCAAAACGCTTCGTTTCTGTATCAAGGATGTTCACTTTATCAATATTAACATAAAATCCTATATATGATTCGATCTATGTGTATATGCTGGGGAACTTTCGATGATCTGGATGAACTGGTCTATGCCCTAAAAATCTTGTTTATATAAGTGATCTTACAGTCTCCCCAGCATACGAATTTTTACATTTTCATCCAGCCATACCAACCATGTCTAAACAGAGACGGACGGCTATAATGATTACTCTATCTAAGCGTGATCATGTGAACACAGGACATTGACTCTATTCTTCATGTTCCGGAAATAAAAACATACATCAAAGCATCTGTAATCCACTTGACTATAAATCGGATTATAACTGAGCACTGGTGTTGAAGTCTGTTATTAATCTGGAACGTTTAGCCACAATATCCTGCTATGAAATTAACCAGTATTATATAAACGGATATTGCTCTGTTTTATTTAGTGTGTCATCTTTTAAAAATATCATTCATTAGCTAATAGATACTGAAATGAAATTTAAAAAAACACATGTACTCATTCTACGGCCCTTATGTAATCAACAAAAGAACATTAACTAGAAAGACAAGTCGGACAGAGACACGATATAATCGTGAAACCAGTTTCAGGCAACCAATCCAAATAAAAATTATAACCAACTACAGCAGCAGCTGCTCTATAGACCTAGGGCTCATTTTTATAATAGACAATATTGTATAAGAAACAGGGCACTATAGTCATAATATCATATGTAACCTACAAAATAAGCATCATTGACTTGCACAATCCTAATAGTCATACGAGTTTTTACCTGCGTACAGCAATATTGCTCCTGGAGATTTCAAACAAATGTTTGCAGAAGAGTTATAACTTTCCCCTACTTTACGAGGTATACATATGTATATATTGATGACGCTAAAACGTAGATTGTGAAGAGTTTTCTCTTCGCAACATGATCTGCCGTTCAGGTATTTTTGTATCATGGTATCACTATCCAGATAGAGCCATGGCGTTTGAATGGTGAAAGTTTGTGCTGCTTAATTTACATATATATATATATATATATATATATATATATATATATATATATATATATATATATATATATATATATATATATATATATATGATGCGAGTCTATTTGTATTCATTTGTTCCTGATTATCTACATTCCTTTTATAAGCGTCAACTGTTATTGTTATAGTACTGCAGTCATTTTGATGTTAAAGGTAGATATATGGTAGGACAATGGTTCTTAAATGAGGGGTCGGTTGTATTCATGTGTGCTTACAGAGGCTGTGGAGATTGTATGCTTCTGGGGCAGTTTGGAAAGGTAATGGGGGATGGTGTGTCATTATGGTTGTTTAATATGTATCTGGGCAATAATTAAGTAATCCATGGAGAGCAGTATGTTGAATTTTTTATAACCTTCAATATACGACATTTTGACAAATCGCCCTCACAAATTAATAAATAAGTATCTACGTGTACATACATCTACACACCTGAAAATATTTCACATAAGATATGTCTAATACAACGATATCATTGATGGTAGATAGAAGTAAGATACGCATTGGTGTCGATAAAAGAGAGAGAGAGAGAGAGAGAGAGAGAGAGAGAGAGAGAGAGAGAGAGAGAGAGAGAGAGAGAGAGAGAGAGAGAGAGAGAGAGAGAGTCGTGTATCATTTAAATAATTTGATATCATTTAAATAATTTGATAAATACACTCTCATACTTAACAACCATTTAGAATATTACTCTATTACAGCAATTATCTTTATTACTGCTATTTTTTTCTTCGGATGCACTTAAAAACAGCTTTCCAATATGAATTCAACGTTTTCTTTAAGGTATATTAACGAAAAGAGAAAACCATCGATAATAATATTAATGACACGGGCAATCAACTCCTACGACTCACTTTTTATGATTACTTATAGAGTTTCAAGCCACTTTTTTATAAAAGAATATAATGCAATCCAGTATAGATTATTCTAGATTTTATTTTCTAAGTTTTATTCTCAGTATGTGAAATGAAAGTATTGTTAAAATGTTCGCACCATTAGATATGCTTTCTCCGTATAATTGGAGACCAGGATAGTGATTCATGCGTTTTGCTGAGTCTATATATGTAATTTTAAAGAAAAATAACATTTTGTTCAAATTTCTCTTCACGTTTCTATTCATTCATACACACAGACACACACAGACAGACACACACAGACACACACACACATATATATATATATATATATATATATATATATATATATATATATATTATATATATATATATATATATATATATATATATATATATATATATATATATATATATATATATATATATATATATATATGCATTTAACATTAGATCGGAAGGGAAGTTTGGATTTGTTCGTAAAGGGGTCACCCTTCCTTAGATGACTTGAAACCACTCCCGAGCAGTCGTTGTTATCAGGAAAATCTTATATAACTAGAACTACATGACTTGTAAAACTTGTGTTACCGATGCCAAAACACAATTTTCAAGAGGTCACACTGATCTCTCAGCTGTCATGAAGTTTTACTTATAACAAATGTTTGCATTTCGCTAACAGTATACCTCTGAGATGACAACATTAAGTAATTGAAAAATCAACAGTTCCAAATAATGACTAATTATAGGCAGCTGGAAGAACAATAATAGTGCTATCACATTGTTTAGCTACTTTTCACATTAGTCCATATTATTGGCATTAAATTAAGGCAACAATACAACAACACTCTTCGGTTTATTAATCTATGGTGTTGATGATTTTATCATCCAATTGTTTATGTATTGCATAATTAATGTTCATAAGAATTTAAAGTTGGAATGGGGTATGGATTCACTTTAGAAGGGAGAGAGCTGAAGGAAACAGCTGGGCCTAGACTAGGAGCTTCGGTCTGCTCCGTGGCTACTTCTAAAATGATTCGAAGTTAACCATGGACACTGTGGTGTCTGCTAGCTAATCCTCTAAAGTCCAAGTGATCCCGTGTACAAGTTAGTGGAGATATGAGAGTGATCCGAGTATAGTTACATGATGTACCAGCTAGGTGCGGAGATCAAAAAGTAACACTATGGAGAATTAGAGGTTGTCGACACTGTTGTAACACTCATGGAAAAAAAGTAACACAGACGGGGAATTAACGTTAACAGTAGAGGTTAACGTGAAACATTTATCAGTAGCAGATACAACAACGATCCTAAGAGTAACACTGACAGTTACTAACTTCGTGATCAAAATGAACGAATGACTTAAACTATTTAAATTGAAAAGATATTACACACTGTATTAACTTTATGATCCGTACCTATCATTGCCCATTTACTATAATTACACTTGTAAGGGGGGATGGGCGGGGGCTCTCATACAGAGTATTAGAAATGTAACCCTGGTAAACATTGAACTGTTTGATATCATTGCTAAAAATGTTATATACGTTACAGTTCCTTTAATTTTAAGGTTTCTTGAATTTCTGATTCTCGCTGTGACGATAACGATGACATTTTACTTGCGGCGGGCAAGAGAGTATGGTAACTGTAACCATGACGACGTATATCTTATTCAACATAAATCATTCAATGGGGAATCTAAATTAGATAGACTTGTTACTCCAGCATTATAGTGATACTGTCATAGTCAGATCACCAAATTGGTCCACATTTCATACAGAATGCCCACGCATGATTTGTCCCTCAGATCGAGTCGGGCTTCCTTGCCGACAAGGCACCACCATACGACTAGACTTGCAGAAGTCTCCGGGCTATTTTCATACTTTATTTGAGTATTGTATAAAAATAAATAAATAAGTAAGTGTGTTCTCTTGTGTGACATAATGATCTCAGCGAAACAGTAGGGAACACGCATATATAGCCCCGTAGCTACGTAGACTTGTTTCGGTGAAAGAGACTGTTTATGATATGATGAGATAAATCCTCACACTTGTGACTCTTGTATTTGTGTATGACAAAGCTGGAGCTACATAAGTTATGCATAAAAGTCGTATGACAGCTGTTTAAGATATGTAAATTACTCTAGGGTAATGTCTGGACTTGTTTATCTGTCTCTGTATGTTCTCTGTTAATGTTAACTTAGTTCTTTTACATTTCACCGAAGTATATGAGCACTGGTGACATATAGCATGCCCTTGGGAGACTATAAAACAGTTGAGGACACTTTCCGTAAAAACCCAGCCTACCTATAGACTTGAAGGACTACAGCTACTACATTATTTCCACTATCCTAACTACCATTTATTTTTTTTTAAGTTTTCGCTTGATCGATCTGTTGGTATTCAGCCACGCCACACATGTACAAAAAGTAATATAAATTAGAATAGAATAAAATAGAATCTTTTTCCCATATCACCTCTCATGGAAACACAAACTTAAGATTTCATCATGTGATCTACTTGCGAATTAAATATGTCAACTGGTGTATTCGAATAATTATGTTCTCAGGAGACATGCTAGGGAAATACTGGATGCGGTAACAGCCATCACTATACCATGCACGAGTCAGATTCAACAAAAAATATGGTATATATACTCTGGTCGTTCTATGTCACGACAATGTGTGTCTACGTCATTGGTTCTGTTGTGTTCGAAATGAGTCAAAAAAGTCAAAATTGCCGTTACTTTACCCAGTTTGTTTTATATTACTCCTGGTGATATATTTATATTATTCCCAATATTTGTCTTCATTCAGCCGGAAAATACTCGTGACCTGAGGATTGTCACTACCCGTCTAGCAACTCGTAGTGACAATGGCCTCTTAGGTCACTCGTATTTTCATTGGCTGAACGAAGACAAAATTGGTGAATAATATCTAATTATACGACATGGACAGAGCGAAAATAAAAAGAAATGAAAGTGTCAGTAGAATAGCAGAAATGGTATATTAGCAGTAGTTAATCAGTCTGCCACCCCCCCCCCCCACACACACACATACACCATAAATTATTTCTCATGTCAAATCAATATTCACACATCATTCTTAGATCATGTTCCAGGAGCTATAATGACGGTGAGTACTGATTTAATGTGCCCACTGACGAGACTTTGTGTCAGATAAGATAATAGTCAAGACCATGTATTGCTTTGGTTTACACACGAAAACAAAAAGAGATGACGCACATAGTCTGTATCACTACAACTCTTTTCACTACCTGTATGACTCAAATCCTGCACTATCATATTACATAAAGAGGAATGACTAGGGTTTTTTCTGATGTCACATTCAATATCTTCCGTAGTCGCTAAAGGACACAGCATTTGATTTTCAAACACACATTGAGAACGATTCACGGACCATCTTATCAACGAGAGCAAACTCTTATCAACGAAGTTAAATTATTTGCACAATTTCCACCTAAAGACAGTGGTGTTTGAAAATTTTCCTCCTTGTTATTTTTAATCCTAAAGGAATGCTGTACTCGTGTTGTGTACACATCCCAACTTATAGAACGCCTTGGGTAAAGAGTTTTCTTCCATTTCTAAAGAAGATATCAATGCGAGTCTAGATACCTGTACAAAATAAGAAACTAACAACACATGTGAAAAAGTGGTCCGGTTTATGTGAATTATTCAAGAACTTGTAACCTGTCTTTTCTTGCTTGAAATGTACCCCTTTGTGAGCCAAATGGAAATAAAGAAAACAAAATCTTAAATACAAATAAGGCCACATGTCTGAGCATTCACCTAAGTGATAAGAAGGGATGATGATTTTGCCACTAGTGTTAAATTTTATCTTAAATTTTCTGTAGTTTCTGTCTGCCACCCATTTCTCTGGAAACAAATTTTCATAATCAGGTTAATTCTTAATATTAAGATATTGAAGTAATTTGATATTTTGTTAATTGTAAAATTTTGCAGTCGCCGAACTAGGTGGAATTGCTTTCTCTGGCACATATTTTTTTTAAATTATGTAGGCAAAGTATTCCATATTCAGAATACTATATCTTTCATAATTTGAATATATTAACTTAAGGTGTAAAGTAGACAAAATGTACAGTCTTGGAAAATATCGATATGCTATGGATTGAAACTTTGTATAATTATTACTGTTACATCCATAAAATGTGTTGTTGTTGTTTTTGCTTCAGCTGCTGCTGCTGTTGTTGTTGTTTTTGTTTTTGTTGTTGTTGTTGTTGTTGTTGTTGTTGTTGTTGTTCCTTAGTCGTCATCGGCTTTTGAGTGTGTTGGCATAAGAGAGTTTCATTGTAAATCTGAATTCACTCCTTAACGTTTTATCAGTGTTGTGAACAGAATATAGCATGTATTTTAAATGCTACCTTTTAGACTGATTTAATACACTTATCACATTGTGTAATCAACCATTGAATTGCCAATGTTGCCTCCGATTTACTAAATCAAGTCATCCATATATGTCCACATATGTTTCCTTTCATAGTTTTAGCTGTGCTTTCAGCATCCTTTTAGGTATTCTGACGTATTTCTAACATTTATCATTGTTGGCATATCCCATTTTCCAGGCGGGTTGTCGGTGAATATATCCGTTAGGATAACATAGGACAGAACTGGCGACTCACCGATGAAGAGGAGCTCAGTCTCCTCGAAATATTTGGGATAGCAATGTATGATTCATGATAATATTTTCATAGACAGTATATCTCCGTGTAAAGGATAAAGATTTCCAATATATTAAACTCGATTTCATTTTTAAAATAAAATACCTGATTTTGAAACTCATCGCTTGTTGATTAATTGAAGTCTATAAGGAGTCTTGAGTAACTTTAAATCTTGCCAAATCAAATTGAATCCAGCAAATCAGTTCAGATCTTATTTATGTCAAATGATTTACGAATATGCACAGTCAGTACTGTATTCCACTGAAAAAAAATTAAAAATTAAAAACTATCAACACTAAAATGTCTTAATGCTATTTATTGAAATAAAGTCAGGTAATGGACACTCGTAGAGTATCGTACCTATTCTTCAAATGGAATGTTCATGTTCGAGAACTGACGTTGTACTTTGAGTTACATTCAATTCACTGTTTAAGTCAGACTCAAAGAAATTCACTAATAAGTGGAAAAGAATCGTTTGATATGAAGGCTGTATTACAGGCTATTTACTAGCTGTCCATACGTAAAATGATCTACTACGCAATTTGATATATCGTTCGATGAACGTCACTTTTAATTTTTTTCTTGGAAACGGAACAACTATTACATTATAAACTATTAACTGAGTGCGGATACGTTTTTGTGCATCGTGAAAGTCGACGATATGTTTCAGTTTAAATGTTTGTATCTTTAGGCTAAATGATGGACAGGAAGAGAAATTGCGTGTGCGCCTATATATATATTAGGATTGCAAGAAAATATGGAAAACCTCTAGGTGGTCCATTTATGTGCTGGGAAACTATCGAGTTCGGCTTTTGACTAGTTCCAAGTGTTTTGAACCTCTTAATGAACTCCATAAGTTAGTGGAGATTGTACAAATGGCTTTTACTCGTTTTAGAAATTTGCCTTTCTTTTCCAAACATGGAGATCATTCATTTTCGTCCTGTGTAAACTTTTTTTATATAACACAATTTCTTTCAATTTCCAAAGTTCAATATCAAAAAGATTTCACATGACACGTTTACTTTTTTCTACACAGTGACTGTTCAAATCTAGAGAAGAACGTGTGTTGCCATAACAACAACAAAATAAATCCCAATTGCAGATGCTTGCTTTGCGTCAATTGTAATAAAGATATCCCAAACAATCAATTTTGGCCCGGGTTTATTCCATTGCACACACTATTTAAAAGCACATATTATAAATGAAGTGAATTTTGTACACGTATCGTCATAATACAAAAAGAAATCACTGGGCTTTTGTGCTCAAACTACAAAAATATATATATTACAGTTAAACGCTGCGCTGTATTTAAAAAAAAAGTGGAATTGATTAGGCTACGAATAAGTTGTATACTTTCATACTTATTCATATTTTAAACGTCAACAAATATCTCGTACTGAAAATTGCTCGTTTTGGACACGCAAGTCATATGATTGGATCATGAATGACACTTATTTTGGTAAAACATTCTTTTTATATAAAATGAATGGTGTTCCATTCTATATAAGAAGTACTATTGTAATTACGAAAGGGAATTCAAACAGAAAGGGAATTTGACTTCACAATATTTAATAAATTCAAACAAAATAAAACATGAATACTTGAAACTAAATCAAATCAGTCTGAACATCCCGAATATATGAATACTGAAGGAATGGCACTATCAATTATCAGTCCACTTATAGGATGTGTTTGAATTTTTAAACTAATACCAAGATAAGTTCACATGTTCACATTATAATAGTGATGCAGTAAGTAACAGCCTTTATCTAGATTGATCAAAGAGAAACCTTCACCTCTTGGTGTCCAATCCAATGAAATAAAAACCATAGTCCTTTTCAATTCAAACAAAATGCAAAGGAGCAAAAGTAACAGTGTCTTTCCATTTCAGTAGCAGGTGTTTGAACATGTTGAAATGAGGTTGTGTGCATTTACTCTGACGCACGAATATTCTCAACAAAGTTGACCTTTTAACAAAATGAAAACATTTTCTATGCATCGTGCAATTGCATATAGCGTATTCGGTTGTTTTTAGAATTGGACACAGTAATGTAAGAGATGTAAGCATATACTTTATTTCGCCTGGTCATAAAATGTGCTTTTATAGGATGTGGGCACTTTACGTTATATGTCAGTATTAGGGTTTGAGCTTGATGTATTTATTTCTTCAAAAGTTTATTTTCTGGATTGAAGTTTCCCTTAACGAATAATGCTACAGAACTATAGTGACACATTATATGTGTATGGTATATATAATGTAGACATATTCTGTATGTCACACTCATGTTCTCAATTCAAAAATGTTATGGCATTGTATGACATTGTGTCTGGCTTACAGTAGAAATGAAGTTGTCTTAGTGTTTCACACATGAGACAGGATGTTTTTGCACACAGAGCGACAACTCCAAATGCAAACGAAACAATTATAGAGATGCCACAGAGAGTGGGGATGTAGAAGTAGACCAGTTACTAAAAATATTGATTATAAGTTTAAAAGTAAAAAAATGATGCTTAACCCATTAAAATTATCAAGTCTGTCTGAAATAAATACAGTTCACACAGTTTTACATATGGAAATTATAAATATAAATTGGCCTGATTTTAAGATTCACTACCTAATTGGTATTTGGTATCCCACCATGATGGTATAGGTTAGATTTAAGTTCTTGAGACTTTTAGTACCCCAACCATGCATTTGTGAGACATTTGGTACACCAAACATGGTATTGTTTAATTATGATGAGTTCGTGAAATCTATCGAGGCATTAACACATAGTTTTATTTAGTGCGTCATGGCGTTGATTTGAATTTGACATTTTTAGTACAATTAGCACATTTATTTAAGGCCTATCGAAACAATGACACTCTCTTCGTTCTGTCGCCGGAATGGATGGTGTTTATCATTAGGAATTTTTTTTAAGTGACTCAGTTACGATGTTTTGTTGTTGTGCAGTATACACGTGTTCATAACAATTTCTTACTTTAATTATTAATTCTTAATAAACCTCACCATATAAGCAAGATTAATACTCAGCTTGTGGTGGTATTTAAGTGTATATCCTTTCATCTGGTATATACATTATCATACAACACACACACACACACACACACACAAGCCATGGCCTGGTGGTTGAACAAAACTTTTGGTTTTATACTCTTGTCTTTCTCTGCTCATGTATACGTTATTTGTTTTTGAGGTGTCCGAAATATGAGTTATATGTTCCAAATCGCCACAGAGAACGATCGGACATGTCGCACAAGCGTCGTTCGTTTAGGACAAAAACCCACCCCTCCCCTCCCCCTAAACGAACGTACAAGAGTGACATCGGGAAGTTTATTTATGTAAACCGTGATGAAAATTTAAGTCGTCACACTACTACAATCGATGCAATGAAAAAAACATGATGACAAACATTTTAAGATACTACCCGAAACGAAGGATATTATATCACAGTATAAATTTTAATCAACATCTCAGTAGTAAATACTTGGTGAAATTTGGTGAACATGAAGTTTAGCAATCGCATTGAACCCCCCTCCCCCCGAACAAAATTCGTTTATTAAGGTTCTGTTACATTGCGCGATCGTCCTTTAAGCATTTATTGAAAATATTATGTTATTATATTATCCCCCAATTATTTTTTCGTCAATCGCAAAATCTTCGTCATGATGTAAGGATTTTGTAAGTTCTCGTCTAGCAATAAATCCCCTTAGGTCAATAGTATTTCTTTGGCTCAATGTCGTGATATCCGAATGTAATTTAGTATCTCGTCTTTTGGGAAAGGGAGTCGACTTTTGCGTGTATTTAATAAGAGCTACATTTATTCTCTCGCCGCTGTTTCCCCCCACAAACATATGCCTGAGTTTGTAATAAACGGTATAACAATAATTGTAGACCGAACACATACCATGCAAAAGACCCTTTGGCATACATAAAAAGTCGTGACCAAATATCCCGTTCTAGAAGAATCGAGGTTTTAGTCAATTTATGTTATGAAAAGGTTGAATAGGACATAAATAATTAAATATTCTGTTTTCGATATATATCGACCTGTAGAACAGAAAGGTTAACTTGGTCTTTCAGTATGTATTCTATGGTAAACTCATAACAATTGTTGATATAAATAATACTTATTGTAGTTGAACGTGCAAAAAGGAAAGTGTTTACAGCTATGAAATCCTCTCTTAGTCTTCCTTGTAATCTTAATATTTCATCTACGATAAACCTATGCAATATGGCCAATGTGGTGTATATATCAACAATTGAATATGTATTTGCATCATTTGATATTCTATGATAGAGAAAAACATGTTATGTCTATATATATTATGTATACATGTCTATGCAATCTTTGAATAATTTGTACATTTGTTCAACTTTATCTAGGGATATTTGTCTCTTTACAGCTCCCCTTACCAATTCGATTTAGTACTCCTACATCTCTACATCTCTTTGTACACAAGACATTGCTGCTGGTGCTGGAGCCGTCTATAACATCACTGAAATACTGTTGGTAGCAACAGACTACATGTTGAATCCGGTGAACTACAGTATGAAGTTAGCCAAAAATTGCAAAATGATTATCATATATTGTAGGCAAGAATTTGCTAAAATACAAGCCTCAATCATCAAAGTTCAAACGGAATTAACGATTTAAAGAAGGGAAGCATGATACTTCCAATGAATCGCACTCACATAAGAATGAACAAGTGTATTTCCTGAAATCAGCGTGTAGTGATGCTTCTCGAAAGAGGCTTTAGAGAATTTCCAAATATTATGTTGAAATACTAATGAAAAAACTTGGCGGGAGGAGTTTGAGTTAATAAGAAACTCACAGCATTATCCATCGTACAAGGATTTTATTAACAATATATAGTAATATTCTTTACGGCCCGGATATGGGTTTTGCGGACCGCGGTTGGGCGGTGGAGGGACCCATATCCTGGCCGTAAAGGTTTTAAGGCAATCATATTCGATCACTAGCAACATTTATTGAAAGTGCCTACAGCAGAAGAGAAAGGTTATATATAAGAAATGCGTAATTTATTTTGTAGATATGTTGCTTTGTTAAAAAAACTTAAATGATATCTTTACTAGACAACTGTACTGCTTATTTGATGTACTCTAAAATTTTGATTTAGAGTGACTTATAAGCCTGAAAGGTCTGGGTGAAAAATGCTTGTTTTATGTATTCCTAATGTAAAATGGCACAAGTCACCACTACTACTACTACTACTAATAATAATAATAATTATTATTATTCTCCAATAATATTCATGTTGTAGGTTATTTTGTCAACACTAAATCGTCTCCTATTTGTAATGACAGTGACAATGACCCCTTTGTCACTCATACTTCCCGAGTACAATGACTCATTTTACTATTAGTAATTTGTAGTACCCCTGGTGAAAAGTGAAACTGCATAAACTTAACACAAAATCTGTTTGAAAACCGATGTAAACTTTGTGATGACGAAATAGCAATTGGGATGAACATTACTCAATTACGTCAGACCAGACCTACATTTACAGCTAGGTAGCGCATTTAGAGTCCCAGTTGGCACACACATAAATGACCAGCTATTAAAACCTTGGTTAAAAGACCTACTTTTCGCTCTTCACAAAGTGGTTACTAGACACTTACATGAAACGCATTAACGACAGGGGAGAGTGTCTGGACTTAAAAATAAGGCAACTTATATTTCTAATATACAAGCATACCAATGATTGCAAATGACTAGAGAATAGTTTAATGGAAAGATAAATGTGAAATCTGCGAACAGGAAACTGATTCAGGCTGGAATATACATTGGCGCATTAAAGATTTCTCAATATGGAATGAGCTGCCCTCTTTGTAAGTTGTCAACTATATCTTGATATGTAAGGGTAATTGGATATTTTATCACATACTGAGTAATTTGAGCATCAGTCATGTGCCGTTTTGCGTATAAATATAAACACGACTGAACATATAGGGTAGGTCTGTTTCCTTACCATACAAATACTGTTATTAAAAGTCAAGTGACGCATTGCCATAATACAATGTAAGTATTCCATTTGAATAGAAATGAAATGAAACCTTTGTAAAATCTCAATATTTATATTGACTTTATACTAAATATAACACTTTGATAATACTATCGTCATGGTGTGGGGATGTTCGGGAAGCTAAGTCCATGTTATATGCTAAAATTGGCAAGTGAGAAATGAGTACGTATTCCAATGATGCAATACATGTATAAACTGGAAATAAAGCCATCTTAAAAATCCCAATTTGTACTGACTTTAGGCTAACTATAAATTTATACTAATAATACCCTGGTGTCGGGAGAATGGGGTGGTCATGTCGATGTTATCATGCTGAAGTTTGCTTGTGCAGGTCTGTATACCAGAGTAATCTTGTGAAATGTAATTTGCCAACATACACGAGAAGAATAAACATGTCAACACCTCCAGTATAACAAAGTATAACGCAACATAACATAACATAACATAACGACATCACAACACACAGTTTTATACATGGTTATACATGCTTTATTTCAGCCATATGCACACAACAACATAACACATAACAAGGATTATATACATTTTGTATATTCCGCAAATGTCTATCAAATATAATTCTACAAAGTAAGTGTCATTGTAAACACAACAATGGCAACACAGCAATATTCCTCAGCTTTCAGTTCCAATAGTCAATAGATAATATCAATATATAAATACAATTCTTTGAACTGTCAATGGTGAAATTTGATTGACAGGATGATATCACTAACACGTGCCTTCACAAAACACAAGACATCAAGGTGATATGAAATGTAAAATGAGGTGTTAAGTCTGTATTGCGAATCTGTCTAATTTATGATGTGTGGTGTGATGTGTACTATGTGACACTGAATCCATAGATATCTTTTGAATGAATGGATTAATGAATGCAATTTTTGACAAGTGTGACTTATTTGTTGACCTTCCAAGTCGAAATGGTTGTGCGTGAAAAAAATATCCCGTTTCAATGCTCTAATACACTAGTAGAAAAAATAGTACAGTTTACGACACTTTCCGTACTATAGTTCAGATTGAGTTCAATTCTGTACTTTTATGCTGATGAGGTGGACGTTTCTGTACTTTCCCATTAGCGCCTGTCTAATCGGATTATACTCGATCTGAAAAATAGTTCAGATTGCGAGTCGGAAGTGATTTGAATACATTTGCATTTAGTTCAGAATATATTCATGAGTTCACCCCCATAACCGGGCAGTAAACAAATGAATATTCAAATCTACCGTGCTTGCAATCAATACGTACATAAACGCTATACGTGTAGCTAGTGTATTCGATACATATGTATGTATATAAGCAGGCTTATGATATGAACTACATGGTTAGGACGTACGTAGATTGTAATATCACAGGGCTCATTTTGAAATAAATGTTCGTAGTACGCCTTTTCATTATGCACTACATACCGCCACCACTAAACGTGTTTCACATTTCTACGCGTTTGATGCATAGTAATACAGATTTAGATGACATGACAATCGTTTCCAATAATAGTTTAAAATTGGGCCACAAATATTGCTAGTGTATGGAGCTTCTTAACAAACCTGACCGGCCAATAGCGTCAACAAACTCACAGTAGAGACGTGCTGACAGATTTGAGTCTGTGGACATTATTTCTAGCTAAGTAAAATTGAGTGACTATTGGGAATATTATATGGCATCCATGTCGTCCATGTCGTCTATAGTTTCTGACTGACCGTGTTATGTACAACGTAACGCTGAACGAAATACGGTCCATCAGGAATTAACTAGACTAACCTCTATGGGAATAGTATTCTTGTCCATGTGTCGTTTATAGAACAATTAAGTGTTAGGGTGTGATCTTCACAGTAATAAACAAGCCTTTAGAAGAACAACAGGTATTCACGCCTCAAATATCTTGGGCATCATCCAAATTACGATCATGAGCACCAAAGTAAAGGAAATACTTAAAGGTGATTCAAAATGCTCACATTCACTATCGCTAATTTGCTAGACGACATGTTTGTGAAATGCATTCTGGTTTTAAAACTTTTCAAAAGCGTCTGCAAACACCTTAAAATGACCCTTTTTCAGTCACTTCCCTTCGGATTTACTTCGAGAGTTTTCGGGTATTTCCGGTCCCACCTAGACCACGGGATTTTATGACGTCATAAAGAGACATGGGTAGCACGTAGCCTATGGCGAGCGTAGTCACTAGGTGAACAAAACTCAACAGCATTGTGAAAAAATGCATTGCTAGTGGTTGTAACAGACATCAGTAAACAAAAACTACACTCTACATGTCTTATTAACCAACATTTACCGTTATTTACTCACACTTTCTGACTAATTGGCAGTGTCTGTGGGTATAAATGCTAAAATATGATCTCCCCATATTATGGCAAAATAAATCAAAACGGCTAGACTACAGTGTAGATATACATAAACACTTGTAATGTCGCTCGCGTGTTTCAATTTATTTATCTGATTTTTTTAATTATTTGCCGAGGAGAAGCATTACAATATCTTCGACAGGCATGGCGTCGACAGCATATTATAGCCCACTATACTCACTGATGTCGCCTTTTGAACGGCGCATTTAGCAACAAAGTAAACATATTTATCTTGAATAAATATACTAGCTATTAGATTGCCATATCATCAGCAATAAAATTGTAAAGAATTGAGGAAATTTCGTGAGTTTAGTGTTGTCATTTACATGACTTTAGCAACTCGTCTGGAAGAAAACTTGTATGGTTTCCCTTGTTGCGATATCACTTAATTTAATGCAACAATGCAACGTGCCTATTTAATATTCATTAGAAGAATTCTGTAACGAATCATGGTATTCGAAGTGTACCCTTTAGGAAACCAACAAATCAAATATCGCGATGTGTTCATGATATCAAATACGATTGGACAATATTGACGTCGGCAATCAAGGTCGTGACCCCAGCACATGGTTATGAAAGAAAGCCTGCAACTAGATACTTGGCTAGCCACGTCCGGTCCCGTTTCTCAGGGTTTGTTTTGAAGTTAGAGACGTTATTTCTGTACGACTTGAAGAATTTTACAATATATCTGATTGATAAATATGGATTACATCAACACGTGGATAAATTTAACCCGACACGAATGTGCGCTGTGCTCTCCCGATTCCATACGTACATTGTACATACACTGCTTCAGCTTTGATCGGCGGCCTAGTATGAGCTTACTGCCGCGGCCGCGGTGACTGCACAAAACTTGACAACACTACCCCTCTACCGATATATAATAATCACCTGTATACCGTGATAAAAACAAGCAATAATTCGAGTCTCCAACAAGTCGTTGAGACCTACTTCTGTTCTGTCCGATCCGAATGCGAGTTTCTTAGGTTTTATATGGGTTTCAGACTCGGACTAGAGTATTACGCCCTAGACAATAATAGATGTAAACTTGTGTTCACAAGCCAAACATGTGACAATACAAGACCACAACGAAAACTGTGAAAAATGTGCAGGTCAGTCTCATTTTATATATGGACAACAAAATTAGGTCGGTCACAGTTCCATTTACATGTACATGATGCAATGACTCGGAGCGTACTTCCATATGCTCGGAGCAAATCGAATCAATTAGTGTATTATGGGACCAACAAATATATTGTGGCACATGTCCCGATACGCCTTCTTGAAGTTTCCCATTGGTATTCTAATAGCTAGTATATCTATTCGAGATGAAATATGTTTACTTTGTTGTTAAATGCACTGTTCAAAAGGCGACGCGAGTACGATTGGGCTAAATATGCCGTCCTTGGCCAGGGGATGCCGTCAAACGTCACCACGGTATCGTAATGCTTCTTGTCGGCAAATAATAAAAAATCAGATAAATAAAAGTCAATGAATGTGAAACACGCGACATTACAAGTGTTTATATATATCTAGTCTAGCCGTTTTTGATTTATTTTGCCATAATATGGGGAGATCATATTTTAGCATTTATACCCACAGACACTGCCAATTAGTCAGAAAGTGTGAGTAAATATCGGTAAATGTTGGTTAATAAGACATGTAGAGTGTAGTTTTTGTTTACTGATGTCTGTTACAACCACTAGCAATGTATTTTTTCACAATGCTGTTGAGTTTTGTTCACCTAGTGACTACGCTCGCCATAGGCTACGTGCTACCCATGTCTCTTTATGACGTCATAAAATCCCGTGGTCTAGGTGGGACCGGAAATACCCGAAAACTCTCGAAGTAAATCCGAAGAGAAGTGACTGAAAAAGGGTCATTTTAAGGTGTTTGCAGACGCTTTTGAAAAGTTTTAAAACCAGAATGCATTTCACAAACATGTCGTCTAGCAAATTAGCGATAGTGAATGTGAGCATTTTGAATCACCTTTAATGACGTTCGGCATGCAGAACCCCCCCCCCCCCGGGCCCGTACCTATGGGTACATGCCCGGCATCCATGTAACTGTTATATCACTCTACGTGACGATTCTGAGGGCCCTCATCTCTTATTCTCTTGTTTTATTTCAATTATACTCATAACTCCTGTTTTTATAGTATAACTGTACAATTGGCTTCGATCAGTGCATTCCAGATTTTCATGAGTCATGAGTGCACATTGCACAGATATCTGCAGAATACTTAAAAGGATTATGGGTAATGTATGCATATGCGGGAAAAACAAACTGCTGTAAGGAGCATAGTCTCGCTGCCAGACTCGAGACTATCGTCCCTAATCTGTTTACCGAGCGGCGCAGCCGCGAGAATAGAGGGGGACTGGTCCCGCTCTTCTCGCGGCTGCGCCGCTCGGTAAACAGATTAGGGACGATAGTCTCGAGTCTGGCAGCGAGACTATAAGGAGCACTGACTTTGCCCTCATATCTTCATCCCATTTTGCACTGAAGAAGTTTCACATGGCTCTCATATTTCATATATACTCTTTCTAAATATATGGTGATGCAACATGAGTAAAAATAACTGGGGTTAACTAAGTTTGGTAGTCAATATAGCAGGTTTACCATCAAACTGACGCAAAATTTGTTTCAAATTTGTCTAGTAAAAACCGTTGGCCCAGTTGTCGATTAGGCTTACAAGTTACACAAAGCATGATAAGACACTGTGAATGGTGCAAATAAACAACGTGCGAAATGCCAAATACCAAATGCAAACAATACAAGCGAACAAAAGGGCCTGTATGCACTCTAATAGCCCGATATTTTGCCTAAAATCAGGCTCACATGTGCGAACGGTGTGTTTTTGACGTACCTAGTAGGCAGTGATGTAGATAATAGCCGGTTACCGGTCACAACGCCCAGCTATAACTTATAAGTATAACAGTTGTGGGACCGGCTTAGGAAAGTACTCAAACCTGACGATCATTGAACAAATTCTAAGGTTGGAAAATTAAATATGAGTTGCCCGGGAGTTCTAATAGCAAGTAAAATACCCAAAGTGTAAACAAAAAGATAAATTAATTCATAATTATTTGGAAAACATTAGACGATTACGCAGTAAAACAAGACTGGCCACGCTATCGCTAGCGAAAGCCTTCGAACTAGTTTCATAACGACCGGACGTTGAAGGAAGCGCGAAGCGAAGTGTGAGGTCAATGTGACGTCTCATGATGATGTATGATGCATCAACATGACGTTTACGTAGAGTTGCACTAAATGTTTTCTAAACTTCAGTGGAAAGAATTTTTGTCGATCAGACACTGACTATGTTTAAATTCTTAAAACATCTGAGAAAACTGAAGAGGGGAAGCAAAATGTGACACTGACAGACAAGCCAGACGTACGGCACATGTACAGAAGGCGAGGCACACCCTCTGATGCAAACTGGACAATTATCGTGCGTGTCACGTATAAGGCATCAGATGTAATACATGTAGCTAACCAAATATTCTTGTACTGCAGTCTTTCTTGTAACAGGTATTGGAAATTGTCAGAAACCTGATGATTTTATGACTGAATAAGTTTCGATACGGAGACGAGAGAGAGGGGGAGACGGGAGAGAGAGAGAGAGAGAGAGAGAGAGAGAGAGAGAGAGAGAGAGAGAGAGAGAGAGAGAGAGAGAGAGAGAGAGAGAGAGAGAGAGCGGAGACCAAACTAGAGTCGGTACTCACCCCACCACGACATATGCATTTTTGTGATTTTGAAACGATAAAGAATGTTAATATGGATATTGGGACGATTGGAAATCGGACGATGTGAATCGTAATCGAATATCTCAGACCATCCACAATATATGTCGTGTTGACTTAGGCGATCCCAGAAACCATTCTTAGTTTACCCCTTTCACATATATTATCAACCATGCTAATGTTTTGAAACAAATCTCGATTAACAGGTAATTTAGCGCTTGAAAGATGGCGACGTCCATACCCCCCCCCCCGGCTGCACATATTTTAATATGCAATTATACATTACCCCCTCCCCATACACGTCAGAGAAGTACAGTATGGTACACTATATGACACACTGTAAGCTAACAGTGGAAATCAACTTCAGTGTCCATACATATCAGACATAGAGATTTCTTTACAAATGGATGTGGGCTCATTGGGCTGTAACCTGTACTTGGAAAAACTTAACCAGCAGAGTTTTCTTTTTGAATCCTATGTCTTGACAGAAACGGCACCCCCCTTCGATAACTAGTGGGGAGGGTGTGTCCCCCTCCCACAGTAGGCAATTGTTTGAAAAATAAGGACATGTAGGAGGCCATTTAGCGGCATAATATTTCAAACCATACACATTATTGGAAGCCATAAAGTACTTGAAAATTGTCTTCAATACCCAAATTGTACTCTCATTAAATTATTTTACAACTGTATTACCTACGCTTTAACTAATACATAGATATTTTGGCAGACACACACATTCGTTTGGCCATTGGCTGCCTAATAATTAAATGTGTGGTAGGTAAATGAAGTGAACAATATTGCAAAGTACAAGGTAAACGATTGCTCCTGTGGTTTGAATGTTCAACAAAGTCTCCACACAGAGAGATAGAGCAAGAGAGAAGGAGACATACGGCGACGAGAGAGAGAGAGAGAGAGAGAGAGAGAGAGAGAGAGAGAGAGAGAGAGAGAGAGAGAGAGAGAGAGAGAGAGAGAGAGAGAGAGAGAGAGAGAGAGAGAGGCATACACTTATACAAATGTAAATTTACTTGGTAAACAACTGCTCCTGAGGTTTAATTTTGGTTCAAATCATGAGCAGAATATTCGGGGGCCCTTTCAGACCATCACAATTGTCATGCCCCCCTCCCTTTGAACCTCAATTTTGTTCATGCCCCCCCCGTAAATTCTGACTCCAGCATAATTTCAAGTTTATTCCGAGCTCGGTATTACAGGCATTCGACTAGAGTCTTTATACCTCAAAGATATACAACAGTCCATTTCTGTACAAGGCATATCAGAAACCAAACATTTGCAGTGTGGAGTGTCACAAAACCCTGTGCTTGGTCCACTCTTACACGCGTATGCTGTCTATACACATCACCACTTGGAAAGCTAATCCGACATCAAAATCTCAATATGCAACAACATGCAGACGACAACCAGATTTACCAATATATTTCCCCAATCACATACGTCAACTACAGTAACTAAGATGGAAACTGTTGCACATGATATTAAACGACCCAAAATAAGCTAGTTTAATGATGGCAAAACCGAGGTCCTCCTTATCACGTCTCAGTTCAACAGGCTTCCTCGTCTCATGAACCACATCAACATGGGATCGTCTTCTGTGCAGTTAGTGGATTCAGCATGTACCATTTGTGTAACAATTGATGACCGTTATAACCTCAAGAAGCACATCTCGTTGACATGTAGATCAGTTCTTTTTCACCCCCGAACAATAGGTCGCATCATTGACAGTGGAGGGGGCCCCTCCACTGTCTATGGTCGCATACGCCAGTATCTTACAAACGGAGTTTGTCAGAACCTTGGTCATGCACTTATATCATCGATACCTGACTACTGAATGGCCCTTCTGTATGGGCTGCCAGCTAAAAACATTGTCCCTCTTGAACATGCCCAAAATACAGCAGCTAGGATTGTGTCAGGTACAAAGAAAACAGATGACGTCACATCGGTTCTTTCAATAACACAGTTTAGTTAGAAATCACACTGGCGTCAAGTGCAGTTACATAATATACCAGTAGGTAGGGCCTACATGTACATGTAGTCTCAGGTCACTACATTGTGGTCTGAGATGTAGTTTACACCACTATGACCTAAGAACTTGAACCAGGGCTGAGGAGAAGTGGTCTGAGGTTAAAGTTTTGCAGCTCTCGTTCAGCAATCTCAAAACATTTCAGCCTACTTCCCGTAATGAACACTTGTCAAGCATTTTTGTAGCTCCCATACTCAAAGACTACATATATGTTTATATACGACTCAAAATATAACACTGAAATTTACTTTGAACACGTTCAGTTTCAGTAGACCTATTAAAACCCAAAATCTCCACTGTATAATTTAATATCGGTAATAGTTTACAGTCAAAAACTTTTAAATTTAGTTTTGACTAGGAGGTCCCCAAGTTTTGCAAGTTGACTCATGACCGCAATCATTGCTTTACTCGCTTGAGCTGCAAGCGCTAAATACCATAGACCACTGCTTGACATAATCACGCCTAGATATTCATAAAAAGCGAACAACGTCGAGTTTATGACCACCAATAACCACTTTTCAATTTTCTTAAGAATTTCATCTCTTAGTAAATACAATAATTTTAGTTTTGACATACATGTAATTTACTTTCAAAAGACAATGTTAGAAACCCCTACCCCATTGATTCCTGTGGGAACATGCCTTTCGTGAAGAAAAAATGGTTACATAACATGTCTACAAGAATTGTTGGAGAATGTCTATGTAGAATGCCACACTGATCCCATATCCACACCTTGAGTTTTATTTTTATTGTTCTTCAATGATCTCCTTCAAAGTAATAGTCTGGATGCCAATATGGTTTCTAACTAAACCACGTCTAGCCAAAAGCCCCTCAAATAGCACAAAAAGTTGTTCACCCAATCAGTGAAACCTAAATGTTTTGGTGATGTAAACAGTATATAAGTAGCATCATGGGCTGACAAATATACCACATTTGAACATTACTGTCCCAATAAACACTAACTTTATGAGGGACTGTGTTATTGGTTAGAGTTTTGTGATTTATTAACAAAGACATGATGTTAATGACTATGTGGGTGGCTGTAAATGAATTTTAAATTGCATCTCATGCATTTCAAGACTTCTAGAGTAACGACTCTGACTATACTTTGAGTGGAGGTATAAATGGTAATGATACAGTATAGGAACTAGACTATCAAAGTAATTACCTTGTCCAAAAGACTACAGTCGGATATTAATCTCACCATTAATGCCTGAATTTATGTCTATCAAGGTGGATCTGATAAGATCATGGAAATCGAGAAACTTTCATCACTTTGGACTTGAGCATTGAATACATTTGTGAAGTACTCAGACCATGATTCATGTTTTTTTTTTTAGAGATTAATTCCACTAGATCGTCCACTAAATCGTCCACGAAAACAAATACATTCTATCATTCCACCATGTCACTCAACAACGCGCATCGAATTCTATCACTTGAATTTCCGTTATTTAGTCGTCTGAAGATCGTAACGGCCTCCGTACCATAACTTGTGTACTTTGTGTAAATACAGCTCTACTTCTCAGTATTGAGCACTTTTCCTTCAGTTTATGACTTACCTCTTATATATATATATATATATATATATATATATATATATATATATATATATATATATATATATATATATATATATACAAAATGTATATATATTAATTACCATTGCTCGGTTGACGGCAACGCGGTCAAAGATATCGGGTTCTTTGCACAATACACGTGTATATAGAAATGATGTCCCTTAAATTTCCCCTCTTTTCATTCTTGCTCTTTTCAACTACAATATAGATTTTGATAATTTCCATAGGTCTCACGAGATATACTCTTCAAGGAAAAACAAGTTCGTGTCGGAGTTTGACACGAGAATAGTCTGTGCTTGGAGTAATTATACTGTCAGTATAATTTCTCAAAGGTATGTGTTATCGTGGAAGTTTAAACATTATTTATACTTTAATGGTGTTATAGATTTTGACCCAAGCTATGCATGCCACGGTCACAAGCTATATTGCGTCAGATCGATTTGCCAAACAAGTTTGCCAGAATTAACGCATCCCATCAAACCATGGACCCTCCACAAAGGTGGAGTGTCTATGGTCAAACAAATGACAGGTCGCAGAAACTATGGTCATGGAAGTATGAACGTCGTTTATACTTGTACGCCGTGACATACAATGAGCGCAGTGCCATGATTGACCGGATTATTCAGTGTCGACAATCCCAGTTAATATAATCCCAAAGGCAAACTTGTTTTATTTACCACCTTGCCAAGCAACACAGGGTGGTGGCGAGGCGAAGTTGTAATGTACTGTCGCTTTGATATTCACGATTTTGGAAAGGAAATAGATAACATCGGGTTAGATCTTGAGAGTAAATAAGAAGAAAAGAAGAGTTAATTTGAAATCAGTGATAAACGAGTTGTCTATTTTTAAGAAACTAAATATAAGGAAAGCTATGGGTCCTGATAACATATGTGGTAGGTTACTGAATGTCTATGCATCGCAGTTAGCTAGTGTTTCCAGTAGATTGTTCAATTGGTCGTACAATGATCATACGATATCAACCATTTGGAAAACATCTACCATCTGTCCGGTCCCTAAAAACTTCCAAGGCATCGTCCTGTAGCACTGACTTCCATTGTGATGAAATGCTTCGAGCGTATTTTACTTTGTCAAAACCCACAAAAACATTCACACCTTGACCCATACCAATTTACATATTAAAGTAATAGAGGTACTGATAATGCAACTCTCACATTACTTCACGATGCGTATACACATCTTGAAAAACCAAGTTCATTTGTAAGACTATTGGTTATTGATTTTTCATCAGTCGTTAACAGAAGTCAACCAAACATGATGGCTCATAAACTTAGTTATTTAAACGTTAACCCCAAACTCATCCTCTGGATAATGGATTTTCTTGTCAACCTTTCCCAGTTTGTTCGCTACCAAAAATTAAGTTCAGCCTTCCATTCAACATTTAGGGGTGCCTCACAGAGCACGATACTCTCACACAAACTATTTACACTTTACACAAATGACTGCTCATCAGGTACCGATACAAATCCACTTATCAAATATTCTGATAACTCTGCATTAGTTGACCTGTCAAATTCTGACCGTACTTATTTCGATGAAGTTGATAGGTTTGTTACTTGGTGTAAAGAAAACTACTTGGACGAAAGGTCGACTTTAGGAAGAACCCTAAAGTAGTGCCCGACCTTTTTATTGACAATGTTAAAGTTGAACAGGTGACTAAATATATATATATATATATATATATATATATATATATATATATATATATATATATATATATATATATATATATATATATATATATATATAGGAACAGTCTTGGATAATAAATCAAATGTTAAGGCCAACACAGATTTCATTAACAAGAAATGTCAATCTAGAGTTTACTGTCTACAACAATTGAGGGGCCTAAAATTTTGTAAATGCCAAGGTATTACAGACATTCTATCGGAGTTTTGAGTCGGTTTAACATTTTCTTTTTTGTGCTGGTTTGGTAGTCTAGGGACTAGCTACAAGAGTGTCTTGAACAAAATTGTAAATGTGTTTAGTAAAGTATTGAGTGAAAAGTAGACTAATTTGAATGAAATGTTTACATCTCGTGTACAAAACAAAGCTGGGAAAATGGTAAATGACAAAGGCCACATTATGTCCCAACACTTTGAACTCCTGCCATCAGGGAGACGATTTCGTGTCCCTAAATTCAGAACAGTCAGAACCAAATCAAGTTTTGTGCCCACTTCAACTAAATTTTAAACCAAACTAAATAATTCTATTTCAAAGACATCTGCTCTGCATTCCAGATTGGAAGAACCGCGTTTTTTTATTGTCTTTTTTAAGTTGATGACCATTTCTGGCAAGACTTCACTCACAATTTTCTCGATTTTACTGATTTTTCTTCTTTATTAAAAAGGTTTAGGGTCGGCACCGGATTTCTAGAATGGAAGCGTTTGGGGAGTTATGTGTGATTTATTTGTTGAGAAAGGTTCAAAGACAATAAATATCGCCATAAGGTGGCACTTGCCGTTCCAGTGAGGAACGACTAGTGCCACCACGGTAGTACTCGACAATTCGATGGACCACGGCCAAGTCCGCCATTCACAATTTTCAAATCACTTGAAATAAAGCAATCTGGCAAAACTCGCCCATGTGCATTTACAATCTTGTCGCAACTAATTCTAGTAGGTAAAACCATAGACCCTCCACCCTGTCTATGGTAAAACCTAGTCGCATTCATAACTTTCATCGAGGGTAAGGTAATTTTAGTCATCAACTTCTATAAAGTCCAAAATGAAACGATAAAACATGTACATTTTGGAAATTATCCCATGTATAATGCCAGATTATAAAGTGACAAAGAGTGGTTCATCTGAGTGGATAGCTTAACCTCTTGACGATTTATAAACAATGGGAAATAGGCAGCTATCTTGATGTTCATTTTAACCTATTTTCCCGGAGAATATTTTCAGAACTGGTATCCAAATTACCAAGATCACGTTTTTCATATTTACTGATATGCCGCTTTAGTTATGGCCGGTTTTGTGGGATGTTTTGCGTGCACAATGTAAACCACAGACAAGGCATGTAAACTTCTACTTGCAAACCCGTCTATTTCAGGCTTGGCCTCTTACCACTCTTGGAGGAATTGTACTGACTCCTCCAAGACCACGTCTGACACAGTGGCCTGAAACCCATAGTCTATCGCGAGTATATTGTCTACCCTTCAAGAGACACACATTCTCTGCCAGTCACCCTTTTAAAAATACACTTGTTAAACGTCTGCTCCTGGAGTTAAATTTGTACGTGACTCCGGGCCCCTTTCAGACAATCCGAATTTTCACGCACGTCCCAATTCGTTTTTTTCCCGTGACAACAATTTTTCTCCTGAGCCTCCCCCTACCCTAATCTAGTTCCTGACGACCGTATTCCAATTTTACACTACATCTTTACATATTACGTATAGTCAATGTCATTACTCTCGTTGCCGATGTGTTGGCAATTATATACATGTATATATATAATATCCATAATCACAACATATTTCCTGCTCAAAGAAGAACTGTTTCAGCTTATTCCATTTCGATATAAACAGACAGAGAGTCCAGGGATAAAATACCCATGTACTACTCCTTATATTACTGGCTAGGTAATGTCAACCGTAAAATAATCCAAGCACCAGCGTCCCTAAAATCCGTGAAACAGTGTCGATATTACAGTATTTTGCTGACACTTATTACTTTCTGTAACTGGCCTATATTTGTGATATCATGGTAAATATGCTTGGAATTTATGGCCTAACAAACCAGACATTACGTAGATTTGAATATTGAAGAAAATCAAAAACAAAAACAAGGCCATGGCCATGGCCGGTCAGGTACTGATATTAGTACTTTAGACATCAGTGGGGGTCACACTTGGTCATTGAAACTATATTGACCGACCAAAATTCTAAACATCACGGATAAATAATTTCATATCGAAATGTATGTACGGAGATTCAGGTTTTTAGACCACGTGGCTTTGACATGACATCATCAGCTAAATTTGCAATACGAAAGTAACGTAAAACATGGATGTATCTAGTAGGGAGCAAAGTCCGCATGTCTGTATGGATGTTTGAAGATTTACTATCGGTATATGGGAGGCATAGAGGGAAATATTTGAATAGCGTTATTTAACGTTACATAATTCATAACTGACTACTAAACTACCGTCAAGAGGATTGTTTTTGCTTCCATTTATCTGTATTAATTTTTTTTAAAGGCAGTGATGGTGACTGCCAATGCCGGTAGTGAAAATATGGCCCGCACATTCTGAAGATTTTTGTATCATACAAGTTCAATGTTGTAGCTGAGAATGTGATTTATATTTATAACTCAGTAGAATGGGTACCGGTACTGATGCGAGGGATGTGAACCAACCTTTGTGTTGCGTGCTTTTTAATATCACCGTGTGTGTGTGTGTGTTGTTTGTTTGTTTGTTTGTTTGTTTGTAATGTAGATTCGTCGTTGATATACTGCTACTAGATCAGACCGTGGGTTATACTTCCATGATCAGAACATGACCAGACACAACTCTCCACGGCACCATTTTGGTTTTACAACTTTGATTACTTTGTTTTGAATAGCTTTTGTCAAGTTCTTGACTTTCCTGATATGACAATAAAGCAAGGGCGGTGAAATATTATTATAGTAGTCCTTCAAAAAACAAGACAATTTTGAAATTTTTAGTGGAAAATGTTAGTGAAGACACAGTTTACCCGCATAAATTAACTAACAAAAGACAAAAGAAATGTACACATGGTTCATTTTCTAGGTGTCGACCTCATGAATATGCACCAAGATTTAGAACCGAGTCAGCTTTAAATGCGTTCACACCTCCAAATCTGGTCTGGACAATATTGTCTGGGCTTAGTCACCCTTTTATGCGGACTACAGAGCGGCCCTGGTGCGGACTATTTCTGCCACCTATTAATGCCTGAAAGTCAAGTGGCATATGCTGAGGTTGTGTACAACCAGCAACCCATAACATTTTAGCAATCTACAGTTCTACCTCAGTATGGCTATTAGCCATGCTAGGTAGTTACTATAATGATTAATATAATGGTTGTCTTGGTAAAAGTTGTCGACCCCCCCCCCAAAAAAAAAAAGAAGAAAAAAAAAAGAAAAAAAGAAAAAAAAAGATCAACAAAACATTCTATGATATTGAAAGCGCTCCTGGCATGTAATTCCATAGAACAGTTTCCTGTAGGGAATGGCAGCGATTTCATTCAAACTCAAAGACAGAGATGTTGCTAACCAACGTGAACAGCCATAAAAAATTGTATGTGAATGAGTATGACTCTGAGATCCCGCTAACGGTTTCATTGTTGTCGGTCTAACCAGAGACACTGGAGAACTTCACTGTCTATGATCTAATCGTATTGCTCAGTGTGAAAACCGTGCAAAGCGTTACTATTTTGGCGTTGTATTTTCGCACATTTTTGGTTCACAAGGGTCCAATAATTTAAGCTTGAGTTAGGAAATAGGCCTATTAAAAAAATTGTGTTGTTCCGATTAGGCAAAATAAATAAATAGGTGGGGTAGGTAGATTTATTTTTATTCATGTGCGAGTGTCTAATTCTGGTTTTCCATTTTTTCCAAATGATCTCTGTGTTATTGGCTTCTTTCCATTAGATGTACAACCATTACAGATTGGAGGAACAGTTTTATATTGTCTTTTTAAGTTGATGTCAGTTTCTGCATCCACTATGTCTCGTGAGACTTCACAATTGTTGCGATTTTGTTAGTTTTTCAAGAACACGTAAAAAAAAGTTAAGGGTCGGCAGTGAAAAACTAGGTGGGTCGGGTAACAGAAACCAAACAGTTATTTTTTAGGCCTAAGGCATAACGTAGCATATAAATCTACCCAACCTGCGCGAGCAAGATCTGCATCGGTCAATGTAATATTTACATGGTCTATTACAATTTGGTAAAGTGTACCATTGTATATGCTTGTGCGAGACGTAAAAAACATCATGCCGTCTAATTGTACGAAACGATTTAGTCACTATGGTTTTGAAGTCAGTGAGATAATGTTTGTGAAGTACCCGGTATCGTGATGTTATCGCTTGTATAGAAAAACCATCACTGAGGCAAAATCTCACTTTTATCATCATTCATTTTTTAAAGTCTTCAATCATGCCAATTAAAAATATGGATACTGCAGTCATTTATGTGACTTTTTTTCCAAAAATGTTTATCGTGCATCTCGATTATATTTTTTTTCGTCTTCGTAACATCTTTTTTTTTATTGTGCCAAAAGTAGTAGCTACCACATATAGAACAGTGGAAAAATACCGAATGAGACTCAGAAATGTAAAATCATTTACTTCAATGTCCAAATCAAATGCGGACATCAGAAAATGATGCATGCACGTTGTGATGGACTCGTGATTAGCTCTAGTCCAGATGCCAATTGGTATCTAACTAAACCATAGACAATAGAGAGGGCCCTCTCTATTTTCTATGACTAAACCAAGTTTAGTGAGTGGAGGTGTAAATGGTAACGATACTGTTTAGGAACACGGTGATAGGAACTAGACGAGATTAGCACTGACAACACACGCTCCGCGAACTCCAGCAAAGAGGCCTGGTGGGGTATATAGAGACTTGTCAGAGTTGTCGGAGCTACTGTTCATGTACATATAAGTTCCACGTATTCTCAATTTATTTCGTGCTGGATAGAAAACAGTCAGTATAGTCCTTGTGTTCTCCAGTGTATAGCCGATGGATTGGATAGTGAGAGTCATGATATGTGTGATACATTGTAGTTTATACACCAGAACTGAATTTTAGACTGATCCCGTCGGCATCTTCAGAGAAAGCATCAAGCGGGTACCACAATAAACTGAAAACGTAACGACTATAAGCATAACTATAAGTTTTAATTTACATGGAACTACGGTCATATTTGATAAGCTTATCCCCCACTTCCACATATGGTCTCATACCCCTTGGTCAGCGAAAAGCCAATCATGTTCATGTCCGGACATACGAGTTATAAATGGGGCGGTCATATGGGTTAAGTTAGGGTGGAATATAATATATGGAAAAAGTCTGATTGATACTGGCTGTGATGGGTAGTAGAGCATTTTTTAATTGTCAAAAACAGGGTTGGGGGCCGAATGATATGATTCAAAACGTCATGATTTTCTGGTATATCTTTGTTGTCATGGTGTGTTTCCAGTTGAGGATGGCTGTCTTTGACTGGCTACAACAGTAAGTGACTGATTTTGAAAGCAAAGAAAGTGGAAGAACATTGGTGTTAGTTAAAAAACTATTGTTATTAAAGATATACAAGTAAACGCAGCAAAACAATTGAGAGTCGGTACGGAAAGGAACAGATGACCACAGGAAGGTGTTCAGCTGTTCTTCATTGTTCTTTGCAATTTGACGACCGGGCGATCACATACTAGTAGTTGTCAGTGTTTTCGCTAAAGCAAAATACACGGAGATGGTTCAAAATCACTTGACTATCATTTCACTCTTATTTAAATCTACAAATATCTCATTAATATTTTCTCCCAGCTTACTTCAAACTATATGACATTTTCCATGAAAAAAAGGTGCGTATCTGGAGCAAAGAAGTGTTTCAGATATCAGAGTGTTCACGTTTGCGTGACCAAGACATAGACATAGACTGGCAAGCGACGCCATGAATTGTGATCGAATCCCAGGGTCGGATCGGTTGTAGATCAGTGTTCATGATAATTCATTTGCGTGTTCAATTACTAAGTCATCGATGTAGGGTTATAAATTCAGTGACTACACCATCAACAAAGTTACTTCTTACTATAAATCATGTTGAAAAAGACCCTAGGAAAATGTCTAAGCAACAATGACGGGTGTTACTTTTTTGCAGTGTTTATCCAAATAGTAATCGTCGAATAACGTGACCCTGGCTGAAAACTGCGACAGTGAGTGTACCATAAATTCCCAAAACAGACTGACCAGAACAGACATATTGACACACAAAAAGTGTGCAAGTTTACATCTTGTGACAGGTTTGGTTGGGGTCACCTCCATCGGCTAATGGTCGAAATCGTCATTGTAAAATATTTTTAATTACCCTCAACTACAAATCAGCGTATCGTTGACGATCATTTCAATCGTAAGTGTTTAGAACTGATTCAGAAGTAAAACGTAGAATTATTAATGACAATGGTATGCAAAGTTTTGTTGTTTAACAATCATCAGCGATTTGGCATGTTTGCACAAACCACAGATACTTGTTAGTGCATACACTTTTGATACTTCTATTCTATAAGGTAAAGGCTAAATTTAAAAAGACATGATCCCAGTATTAACTTTTTTGTTGCGGCTATATTTCCTAAGTGAGGTGTGCCAAAGAAAGTTTTCCCATGATACTTTGCGCCAGTGCGACTTTTTGACATTGTACGTTCGATGTTCCCAATGAGTAAATGGAATTTTATCGAGAAGTCTATTCATATTTGTTTATGACAGCAAGATATTTTCAATTTTCTGTTTTTGGTCATTTTTGGGGTCAAAAACTGTCATTTGTTTTGTAAATAAAAGAATTCAAAGTAAAAATGAATGACAGCCGCAAAACTAATCGATTGAATGGGCTGACATTTGGTGTGCAGGTATGTTAGAGTATCTGGATGAAGAATTCTTCAAGAAAATTTGAAGATGACATTGATATGCAAATACGTCTAAAACGTGCTGTGTAGTATCATATTATAGCCATGTTATTTTACAATACTCGTGAGAAAGTAGAATTTATTGGTGAAGTAAAGTTGCTCATACACCTAAGAAAATTTGACTACACTTGAATACATAATGAGCAAATGAAATGATCACAACAATCACATATCTTTGTAATGTTATGACTATACAAGATCTAATACAGGGACGAATGGGGTACTTATCAAATAATGCCCTCCGGAACTCAGAAATAAATGTAGATGCGCTGTACCATGCAGTTACGATCAGCGGTTTTGAACTATGGAGGTAGGAAGGAAGGAGGTAGGAAGGATTATAGTCCTACCACCATTTCTGAACAAAATCGTTGTCCTTGAATTGGAATGGTATGCTTTTAATACAAAAGTTGCACAAACATATGTTCTTGCTTTCAAAAGTTTTAGAATTAACACCATGATTTCACCGTCGCCCATACTGAGGTTTTCCTGCATCTATTGCTATGGATTTTGTTGGTGGGACTTTGCTGTACTGTATGAACACTTGTTCAGACTCAGGCCACTAAAACACAATTGCAAAAAAAACCCGTAAAGACACGAAGTATCGTTTTGCACAACGTTCGGCTTGAAGCAGGTTTGAAGGGTAACCATGCACGACAGAGAAGATGGGTTTAGAGCCCCATTTACACCTAAAACAAAAAGCGATTCTAGTCTGTTCCTATTATAGTGGTCTGAGGTTCAGATCAAAGTGCCGCATTCATCCACAACATAAAAAATCATAGACCCTACACGACTGGCGTTTGTAAAAGTCAGTTTTAAACCATAATTACTACACCTCTTTATCTTCTCGGCAAGAACATGCAGTGCTGCAATCCAACGTGAGGACCTCTCACCAACTTTCAGATCACTTCACATTGGGAACGTTGGTGAGAGTTCTACTAATATAATTCAGACTGAGGCAAAAAATATAGCCTTTCTGAGTTGAAATCCGAGGTTTAAATCCTGATATCTGAAAATTCCCAATCAACCCAGATTACATTGAATAAAAAATAAGTCTAACAAACAATTTATGATTTTTCAGTCCCGAAACTTGCTATTATCCATACACTGTATACAAAGCTAAATACACGGTGATTGGTGTATCGCACTCCTTGACTGAGTGGGTCGGAAAAAAAATAGGTAGACTCACTTGTCATAAATCGATTTATAAATCCACAAAGGCACTGTGACAACTAAAGCAGTCCCTTTACAGACCATTTTTCTTTAGAAATAAATAGGCTTAAACAATACTGAATGACAGGCAGTCCAAGGTATGCGAAACCATAAGCGAGCGCGTACTCACGATGCTAGATTAACACACTATTTTACCTGCGCATTGAAGACGCACAGTAAAAAGACCAGTTTTCAACATTAATGCAGGAAATACAAAGCTAACAATTCAAAATTGTATAAAATGTAAGAAAACAAAAAACAGGCGACAGTCAGAGCATGCATGAACTTCGATTTACAATACCATTATTAAGTTCTTGCATTTTGGGGCTAATGAAGTCATAGAGACTAGAGTGGGCAAGTTTCATCACAGTTAGTATAATCAATGGCACCGTGATAATTCTGACTTTCACTTGAAACTGGACCAGAACAGTCTAGGTCGGACGAGTCGTCATCATCAATTCAAAGGCGACGTAACCAAATATACACCGTGAATTCATCTTAGATCGCACCGAGTTGAACAATCATGTCTGTCATTGTAGAATGTAGACCTTTACGCTGTTTGACCGACTATTGAAGTATAACCCACATAGGTGATATTTCATTGACCTACATGGAAATGCTTGTAAATACTTTTTGCAAGTAGTAGTAGCTCAGACCACTCTAGTATTTTAGTGGTCTGAGGTAGTAGTAAGAGTTTTTGCTAACGTTTACATGCTAGCGTAGTTGTACATGTACGTATACATGTCAGTTCGTATGTACATGTACATTAAATGTAGCTCTCATCATATCATACACTGTACATGTGTGTAACCCTTTTCTTTTGCACCCTCCCCCTCCGCCTTCATGTGGTCAAACACAGACAACTAACTAACTAAATAGTGTTACTGTTAGTTTTCTGTGGGTCAAACAATTAGTGTACACGCCTTGAATCACATGCAGGCGAGATAGATTTGAATATTCATTTGTTTACTGCCCGGTTATGGGGGTGAACTCATGAATATATTCTGAACTAAATGCAAATGTATTCAAATCACTTCCGACTCGCAATCTGAACTATTTTTCAGATCGAGTATAATCCGATTAGACAGGCGCTAATGGGAAAGTACAGAAACGTCCACCTCATCAGCATAAAAGTACAGAATTGAACTCAATCTGAACTATAGTACGGAAAGTGTCGTAAACTGTACTATTTTTTCTACTAGTGATATGTATTAAATTTATCTCTATAAGTCACTTCCTGACGTCTGGTGTAAACATATATGTGTTGCCGCATGTATAATAGTGATGTCTTGAACTTCATTAAAGACGAGGGGTGGGTCGTGTAAGGAACATACATGCATCCTAGCCTGCTTATAATAGCCTAGCTTATAATGGACACACCTGCCAATCTCAACCATTGTTAACGTGATAATTTGTTGTTTCAGAGCATTGCATTGTATATTAGCATTGGGCATAATAAATGGAGGAAATAGTTGTCCCATAACATTGCATTATATATATGCATTGGGCATAGTAATTCGAGGAAATATGCTTGGACAAAAAGGAAAGCAGTCTTGTCTGGGCTTCTACTTATCATTAACACTTGGTATATGACTCTTAGTCTATACTGATTTGTCAATATCAGAAACAATTTTTTTGAGATAATAACTTTACAAAAACATCCAGAGACTGTGCGAGACTGTGTATTGTTTTCCATAAGAGGGGAAATTGCAACTATAAAGCCATGCTAACGTCGTAAGCTCTGTTCGTTGTCTCTCTTTCTTCCTCCTGTACATGTACTGCAAGACTGTCAAACTACACAACTTCAACTTCAAAAACACGTATACCCAACTACCTTGCACATAACTTGTACTGGAGAAAAACACATACGGAAATAAACATTATACAGAAACCATATACTCAAAAGCATTGACCACGATACAGCTCATGAATATATACGAACATGTGGTTTTCAACATAGTACGGTTTAACCAACCGCAGCGCAGGGAAATAGGAAAAATGCCTTTTTAAAATGACTATAACGACATCCTTCTAATTACTAACAGTCAGGCATGGTGCCAAGCGGGTCGTTGACCAGCGAAAGACTGACAACAATACTAAAGTGAAAGGATTCTTCTCCTTCTACGTTTTCTGTGAATGAACATGCAGACGTGAACTGTACCGGCTATTGTGTTTACCACTTTTACATTGAATGCAAAACGTTATAGCGTAAACAACAACATATTCTCATTGTTACCTTTCATCTATGACCTCGCATTATCCGTGGGAAGTTTAATTGCATGGCAAAAATCAAACCACGTAGACATGACGACAATTCATAAGTGGCTATTTTGTTATTGAGTGATTTTTGATATCAGTTATAATTGATTATTATAACGCAAACACCTTCGATATGCAAGGACATTCAAGGCACATTTGATATTTCTGTCACCAAACAGACTGATGACGTCCAAACTGCATAACAGTTTTGAAACGAAATGATGACAGTTCATAATTAGCTATTTAATAGCAAGGAATGTATATACGTAAGGTGTTTATGAAGAAAAAACCTTACATTTCACGATATTGACTTTTTTAATTGGATAGCAAATCCCATCGTTTTTGTGAAATTAAACATGGAAAACAAAACGTAATTATGTTTACAAATGTTTTACCTGCCTAGGAAGATGTGTTTTACCTACTTTGGTTTCATAAAAAGGAACTAACTTGGCATATTAAAACGGGCAATTTGCTACCGACAAAAGTATACATTTCAAAGAGAAACGGGTGTTAGCGAGAATACTTGAAGGACTTCAAAAAGAATTAGGAAGGATGCTAAACACTTACGTTTTCATTTTGTAGTCAAGATGCTGTTACATCAATTTCAAGTGTAATCTACGGATCTTCTTGTTCGTGTTGTGTATAATGTAATAAGGAGTTAGAATGTAGTCGAATCACTACAAGCCGTGTTGGTACATGGCATTTTGAGGGGACAAACGAATGAATTACTTACTTAACCTGGCATACATGCGTTGGAAGGAAATCCACAAACGTAATAGTAGCTAGGCTAATAACTCAATTACGTATTCCTGTTTTAGCCGATCGAGTAAAACGATGCTTCACTTCTGTTTATCATCAGATCCGATAGATATACACACTCAATGAGATCACATTTCACCTAACTATTCTATTTGATAATTGGCACTATAAGAACCTGATGAAATATTTAGTTCATCCGTCAACTGGGTGATATCATATAGTCGTATACATATGCCATATGGTTGAAAAATGGTTTCAGAATTCATCAGGTCTTGATCACATTATGTAATAGAAAACCGACTCCGAGAATACAGCTGACAGAGTTGACAGTTTATATTACATAGATTGTTTTTTCTTCATATCAAACTTAGACACTTGAATGGGTAAAAAGGTTGTAAAGAGAGTCAATATAATGTACATGTCCCTTGCCTAGAGAATGAAGCTCTATTTTAGACACCTAAAAACAATCTATAGCAGTGCTAATAACTTGCCCTCTTAATCTTTTTCATGTACTCTTGGCACCATTATTTAATTGTGCATTTAATTTAATTTAATTACTGCTAATGCAATTAATATTATAGTTTGATACTTGGCTAAACGTAGTAAATTCAATATATTTTAATAACGAGAAAAAAGATACTCAGGTGAAGTATAAACTCATCAAAGTTATGTTAAAATCGTTCGAAATTCCTTGTACCCAACTGTTCTTGATATTCATATAGTATTTCCTACAGGGGTTACTCGTTATATTCAATGTATGTATCATTCTTTTAAGCACCGCTTATTTTGACATCTCCTGGTCCCATAGTAGATGAATGAATATACTGTGTTAACTTATAATACTGAGCGTTATATCAGTCAATAGCAATCACAATAGCTCCATGAGAGCTTATCAATACACGGTCGCATCATATATTACCTTAACTAAGAAGCACAATTGATCAGATACAGGATATAGAGTACGTACATATGGTTTAATCAGAGTACCACAATTCAAACAGAGGGCTTATAAATGTATGCATCGACGATTGGAAAAAAGCTAACAGACGTTAAAACGTACTCAATCTTCTCTAAATTCGATCTTCTTTCTTTCACTTTTGGACATTAACAGTTTCATTACGGAATACGCCTTGCAAACACGATCGTCATGAAAAATTTCAAACTTACGAAAAAAAGAAGACATTTCATTATTTAAGGAGAGTATGGACACATGCAACTAAGTAGCATGATATTGGTTATGACAGCAGTGTATTGAATAGCAGCAAAATTTATTACAGCGTTTCTGAGTAACGCTTATATCAAGTAAGGACTGGGCGAAATAATGTTTTTAGTGTGGCAAAGATGTAAAAGATACCCGTCGGTCATTAGATAAACACCGAGGCGGTAGCCGTGGTTTTTGTGTAATGACTGATTGATATGTCTTTTATACTTCGGGCACAGTTGGAGATCCTCATAAACTGCTGTCTTCGATAATTGCTATGTCATATCCTCTCACTTCGAATGTTTATAACTTGTCTTCGTGGGAGCTACTTTGCGGCACGGCTGCACTTCTTTATCAGATTATAGTGGTCAAATACACAACCATATTCTATTAAATTCACTTTAGTTTGTTTCAAAAAACGATATTGAAACTTGATAAAAAAATACACAACTTCTACCACAAATTTCACCAAAAGTTTGAGTAGCTAGACGTCGTGTACTCGTGGCATATCGGCTACTTGTGAAATTAATTGGAAACGTCCGCAAGGGCTTCCTTTTCACCTCAATGTCGCCACAATGTCTTTTGCGTTCTCTTAGTTCATTCATTAATAACAACCTCTTACTGTCGGTATATTCTATTTCAGTTATTCCAAAAGCTAAACATTTTACCACTTTGGTGTTTGTGTCTTACAGGTTCAGCAAAACGGTTCCCCACGCGCTGATTGGTCAATCGGCACAATCGCCGCCTGCCAGTATGTGTAACATTGTTGCAACTAAATAAATCCTTTATTGATACATTAGTATTATTCGCCAACCGCAAGCCGGCCATAGGAGGTATTTATACCAGTTCTATGAACATCCATAAAGATACAGATATACAGATCGATACATATATTATATAGGACAGGTTTGGTTGTAAAAAATAATGTCATCAAATTTCACAATAACCATCAATCCAGAGTCAACTATGTCTACAATCTCACAAATACATACTGTCGATAATATACTATTCAAAATTGTCATATGCTGTTTTAAATAGCGTTTTGTGTTCAGTATAATTGCACAAAGAGTTGGTTTTGCACCAAGTATGGGTCACGTAAGGAAGACCCAACCTGAAAACATCTTATTTAAACATATCCAACAATTTGTGTGCGATTTCACATTGACTTTAAATTCGGCACTACTTTAAATAGGGTAGGTTTGAATGCTTACCCAATTCGAGCTGATAGCATCACTCCTGCTAATAACGAAAATATGTATTATTAAGGCTACCGTATATACGTATGGTTTCCACATAATCGAAAATATAGTGGAAATAAGACTTAAAACCTCTTGATACAGTTAAAAGATATCTAGAAAGAATTACTTGGTAGAAAGATATTGGAGTACTAAACGACTAGAGGGCGATACCAATATTTATCTGATGTTAGCCTTAACCTAACGTAATTGAATTTATCATGAACAAATGAAACATGTGCTTGTTGTTGCAATGGTTTGCAAGTGTTACATTATTTATGTTTTACACGTTTATCAAGATTTCTTCCTTTTCGCTTATATTTTTTTTACAATGTCATCTCATTTATCGTATAATCACTATGCACAATTTAAAGTGAATTCAGTGCACTTGCACAAGAAATCATGTGTTTAAAACCATAGTGACACGATATTTACTAGGGGACATGGATATTCCACTAAGATTGCTGCGTCTGTTTGAATTGCGAAGTTACCTTTATTGTTCACCATTCATTCGTTACAAATCGTATCTGAAAATTTCCCCATTTTGGATAACTTAATTATACAATAACAAGCCTTTGCTCTTTGATGGTACCGAAAAATTTGAGGCTTATCACCATAACAAAATTCAATCTATATTATATAAAACATATTTGTAACACATCACAATCAGTGCGTTTGTCAGTGTCCAGTGACATAATTCAACGTGTCTATTTTAGCATTGATAGTTTTATACAGGCTGGTATAATATAGCTTTATCCTCTGTTCAAATTCCAGCCATGGGTAAAACGTTGTCCTGCGAGACGAAAACGATAGATAACATTCACAATGTAGTGATGTTTATCTTATCAGCAATGTGATTTTAAAGGCTTTCGGATAACATCAATCTGTCCTATTCACAGGACTCTAAAAATGTGAAATCGAAAACCAATGAAATATCCTTACTAGAGATAAATCCGGCAACATATTTAATACTAGACAAATATAAAGTGCGCCACTTTACTTTTCAATCACAGGATTTGAAATTAAATACTAAACTTGTAGTCACTGCATATCATCGAGTTGTGCCCTCGCTGTGATCACTATTTGTAATTACAGTAGGTGTTAGTTAAAGTGGAACACAAGATCGGCTGGTTTTATCAAAAAAATTATTTCTACCAATTCTTAATTGCTTGGCCTCTCTCAAGGAATAATATGAAATTGGCAAATCAAGCTCTGAAGCTACTTGCTATTTACTGGATGGATCGGAGGCATTATAGAAATAAATACAGTTTGGAGTTTAACGCCTTTATTTACTTACCGTGGTGCATTGTTCTAATGTACAACATAGTTCTTACTAAGATTGGTCAAACTTTTTATCTCTATATTTTTCAGAGAGGTAGCACGGCGTGGGTTGGGCTTAGGATTACAATGACAATGACTATCATAATGTTTCCTCTAAGCTTGAGAAATTAATGGAACAACAAAGCAACCCCACATTTGCACCCCTTCAAACATCCACCTTTCACCAATACCATAATGTTATTTTATAATATCCTACTTGATTTAGGGATGAATTGACTGCTACATCCGTAAGTGATTCGACTCATTTCCTGAGAATTAATCACATATTTGTGAAAATTCGTAAAAGTCTCCTAGAATCCTGATAATTAGTTCTTCCTCTCCTTCTTCCGTTTCTTCAACTTGTACAACTATGTAACCACAGTCTCTCTACATGATGCAAATGCAACTTAAGTACTAACAGGATGTAATCGTCTACTATAATATAAGACGTTTTTACTCGAGGTGAGTATTCCACGAAATTGCGTAATCACAACACACGTAGAGTTCAACAACCACAACTTCTACTGGTGTTTCATTTTTCCATCAATTTCGCTTCGACAACCGCACAAATGCACTATTATATTTCATTCTGCAGAAGAAAAGCAGACACAAACTCCTTCTCCATAAATCTGCATGACCTCTTCAAAATCCGGTTGAAAAGTCAAATATTAAACCAATACATTTATCTCGAAAGCAATTCCAGTATTGTCACATTCAGCGCTAGTAGGTATTGAATCAATGAAGCAATCGTCTATATTTAAGACAATAAAGTTCATTTCACTGATATTAAAAGTATCACGTAAAAGGTACTTTATGTATAGTTTTTGTTCTGAATCCCAGTACTTGAAAACATTTTTAACAAATAAATTATAGCTGTCTTCGTTTAATAAATTAATTTTTCTACAGCAATTGTGACTTTAGTGCATCGACGTTTATTTGATCGCACTGCTGATCATTCTGCTACAGCAAAATAGCTATGATACTACGTCACATCAGTCACACAATCGTATTCCGGGGCAGATAATAAAGCTCTGGACATGTCGACATGGTACTCCTCACGGGGAGGCATTATTACTGTCTTATTTGTAAACCCAAATTTTTATTCATTACAATATTATGATTTAAACACTTAAAAATAACACCTTAGCAACAGTGCGATGTTTCAAACAATTCAACCTAATTCTGGCAATATTACTATACCTATAACGTCAGAGGTATAGTAATATGTGAAATATTACTGTACTTGGATGCAACACCCTGTGAATTTGAGGGTCTATGTATAAAATAGAGGGAATAGTTTCATTAAGGAAGATATTTTGGAGAGAATCTAAATAATCTAAAGTCAATATTTACTCACTGTCGCAATAACTGAGGATTTAGTGAGGGTAATACATACGTGGGTACATGAATGGTCACATGTACACTTTGACAGTCCTGCTTCAATGGCAAGAGGCGTGACGTGGCACACGCATTTGTAAGTTCGACACTTTGTGAGATCAACAGGTTGGAAATACCGTATTGTATGTCAGGTAATGTACGCATACGTTGAATCTTTTCTGAACCGTTATTTGGAATTACAGCACATCATATTTTTTTAAACTCCGCAATATTTTCTATAATACTTAAGGAAAAAGGAAAATCCATGGTATGTTCACTAAATAATCAAACCGTGTGTTACTTTCTTAAGTACTACAATATAGTGAGTGATAACAGACTACATTCGTGCAGTTTAATATTTTAACAGATGCTTCAAATGCTGCATGTTAGAGTGAATTGCTAGACAAGGTAAACAAATAAACTTTTGTTGGCATGTGATAGTTGAAATAAACGGAGGGCATTTGGACACGATACCATTTACAGTTTGGTTTGATTTATCATATCCCTTGCCAAATCAAAATCCACATATATACCAAACAGTCTCAGTTGAAAATATACAATTCACAGTAAAGGGTGCCTGGCCAAGACATGTCGCCCATGCTTTGCTGAACTGCCTCTATAGGCCTAATAAGCCATCATACTGTTTATCATGCTTTGCTGAACTGCCTCTGTAGGCCTAATAAGCCATCATACTGTTTATCGCTTACGTCCAGTCACGTCGCTATGGTAATTGGACCTGTTGCTATTGTTTGCTTTTTATTTCGTTCTCTCAGTATGTGTTGATTTTTTTATACAGAAGATTCCGTGTGTTAGTCAGTATGATTTGGTTTTTATTCCCTTTCAAATAATACTATTTTGAAATCGGCAAGGGAGTGATTGGTTGACTGAGTTGAAGTGATTTGGTACCGGATGTTTTTTTTATTCCTTATTCAGTGATATTTGGTTCTGAATATGGGTGTATACGTAGATGGTATACATGAATATATATAAATGAAATTATGAAGTGACTTCTTCTTTAAGGCGGACATAAGCCATTATTTGCTAGGAGGCGCATGTATAATGCTATAGCCATTGTGTGAGCATAAAGGAACATTATTCAATAATTGAAAGACAAAACCAATAATTTATTAAACTTAATATATTTGTTATTCAGACTGTGTGATCCCTTTGGACATATAAGTTACTTAATATGAATTATCTAGAATCTGATGTGTATCGAAAGCCATACGAATATAGGGTATCCCGTTACTAGTATATATCAACTAAAGTGCATGGATGCATGCAATATTTATCAAAGCTCAGTGTAAATCCGACCAAAGACAGTCGCATATAAAGTTACAATTTAAGAGAGAATTTAAGAAATGGATGTCACCAATCTTGCACGTATTTTCAAAGAAACTATTTTTCAAAATATTCTGTTCCGAGAACGATATTATCACCATTTCGTGTAAACGTGCTCAGAAATAATATGGTATTTTATCATGAGAACCCTCTTCCCTTAAAGAGGCAAACTACACGATAGTATCGAAATTCTTAAGAACATTTTGAGTGTGTTCAGAATGTTCTATCGAATATTTAAAGAAGCAAAACCTGAAAAAATCTCTTCACTGACATGTAGAGTGTCCTTAGTGCTAGTTATTAAACAGAACCATATGCAAGCCACAATCATGTATATAAAAATGATATGTGTTGGTATTTAACAATTATTAAAACATTTGGTCTTAAACTGCAAATCTGATTGTCAGATGCAAAAAAATATTGTACAGGTATATAACAAGCATTTGTTAACAAGATTTTGCTCGATGAATACCTACACGTATCGATCTTTGAACAGATTTTTCGTTTGAAATTGCAAAATAAATAGCTTCTCTCCGATTATATGATCATATAAAACAGACTTATGTTGCAAATGTGTCAGTTTTTAACACCTAGTTACATTAGGATTATGCCATTCTTTATCTCATAGCACTTAGATATGTGCCATAAATTGAACAATAATGACACGAGTCAATTGTCGTCTGTGATTAAAGTTTTGTACATCATCTTCATCAAATTACAACGAATTCGTTGAAACCAAAGTAGTCGTGAGTATAACGTTCAATTACATTGAAAATACAATAAACGTCAGGAAAATGTTATTTTTATGGGATAATGTTTCAATTTATCACTAAAACATCTTTGATTATGCAATCAAGGCTGTACACTATCTCCCAGTAAAACGAACGAAATCAATATGAGTTATATACAGCTTGTGTACCGATGAAGCTGACGGGTATCTATTTAAATAACGCAATTACCATATCAACCTATATATGATACTGAAGTAGGAATTCTACTCTTCCCATTGAATACTACTCGGCTTGCTTTTCTCCATGTTTCAGTACACTCAATGAGGACATGGTTTTTATTTGAACTTAGTGCTCAAAAATTAAACCAGGAAGAAGTCGAGCGAACATAGGTCGTAAAACGAGGTTTAATCCCGTTGTATGGAAAGGACTTGCTATCCCCACGAACTGCCCTCGCCGATGCCCTCGACACAATACCAGAATAAATTAACCCTACCCACAACAGACGACAGGATAACTGCCTAACCTTTTTTGGCGAGACTTCAGTAGTAAAATCAATAAACGTACTTGCGGGAGGCGAGTCGGTATTCCACCATAGCAGCGGCTTTACGAGTCAGGGTAAAACATTTAGCAAAACGGTGTATGTCTTTCGTAGAATGATCGCGTACGCGCTCCCCAATAAAACAAGGTGTACACCTACATTGAAACCACTGCAATATCATTAAGTTGACACTTAATAACACATTAATTTATATTCATTTGCATGCGCACAGGTATATCTCTTCAAAGACAATTCCCAAATAAATAAAAGATAATTGTATTTAAACAATGGTATCTGAGAATGGTTTGAAAGGGAAAACTGAAATCTTCGTACCTCAATCCTCAGCTTCTGATGGTGGAGTATCTATACGACTTCAACGCTGATGATAGTATAGATAAAAATCAATGAACATATACAATCAAGGCAATAAATCGAGTGCAAGCACTAGTTGCGTTATGACAGCTAGAGAGGTGTGCTGGGATCAATAGTCTTCTCTGCACTGCTTTGACCAACCAAACTGTCATCGTTTTCAATGTACCTCAATAAAGACCGCCCAGTAAATTATGAATGATGACATGTTGGTTACCAGGGCAACCTGCCATCGAACAGGCTTGTCACGAGGCATGAAAATTGCATATGTCCGTTGTGTATTTTTTTAGTAAAAACTATTTTGTTGGTGGCATGTGTGTAAGGCCTGAAGGGGAGTAAACTAACGTGTTTATCAAATGCGCATTTTCAATAACCAAAACATATTGTTACCACTTCTAATAAGTTATAGATTTTACGACACGAGCAGTCAAACAGTGTCAGGAATTATGGCACCATAAAGGTTTCATAATTACGTACTAACTATGTACTATATATGTGTTACCTAGCTACAATTCCATGAATATGATTTACAACCCATGAGCTGAAGGAAAAATGCAAGCACTGGCACATAACAAGTTTCTCTCCTTTATATGTTTCACAAATAATGTACGTTTATCGAGAGGCATTGTATTTGACAACCAAGTATGTTCATAAAAACATGAATGGTGAATGTGTGCGACTAGTGAATCTTGCCCAAGCCAATGCACACATTACGCGATTTGATATGTTCTGGACGCATGTTTTGTTGATGACGTCAATATGGTTGTTATGGTAACACAATAGTAGTAGTGTCTATCTTTTCAAGCTTTCAACTGATACTTATGTAACCGATAACTTGAAAATATTTATTTGAATAAGTCTAAGAAGTGTAACATTTGTTTAAATAAATTCGATATTATTTTAAAATTGAGTTGCAGCTAAAATGATACATTTTCTGGCGGTTCGTGTGCTACAAAATTGCAATATCAGTTGACTTCTCCATCATATATAAACGTATTTATAACTAAATACTAACATTTGATAAATTCAATAAACTCTACAGATTTTAACCACTCTTAATGGTATTGTATTTAAAAGTATGGAAATCACTCTTGTATAGTTATAATGACAATGAAACCCCTTTGGCTATGATTCAGCACTTCCCTCTTTGTTAATGCTTGTCACAGTTATTGTGTAATATTATATAAAAGGAGACAACATCATGTCAAATAGGAGTCAATGTTAAGCTGATTACAAATCAAGAGGTGGTGTGTATAAGGTGTATAATACTGCAAAGGTATTGTTCATATTTTACCCAATCTCTTTATTAAGATTATAATGCAATATTGTATAATCATTAAGTTTTGTTCTGTATCATTTTCCGGAAAGAAGGAATACGAAATGGTAACACGACAAAATGACATCAATGGAAATCAAGTAGCATAGATAGTCTTAATAGCATTAAATGTGCGTTTGCCACTTTCTTAGTCTAAGACGCTCCGTGTCGTGGTGACGAGGTTTGGCTTATTGGGAGTTGCCGCCATGACAAAGATTATCTTATTACATTCTGGTTCATATTTTTGAAACATTTGTCTAAATATCGGATAGTGAGTTTCATTGTTTATGTTCTTTCATATTGGTAGGTTTTGTTTCTATTGACGACAGCTGGACAGCGTTGTATCTCTAGTAACCGATTCGACATAATGCATTACAAACTTTCAGCCTCGCAAAAGAAGAATTAACACTTGCTTCCTCAACAAATATCCGACGCTGCTTCTATAGGTTCTGTAGATTCTAAAATAGATTTGACATATGGTATTAATAATTAAAAGGTTGTACAGACATTGGGTTTTCTTTCTTTCTCTCTTTTGCTAGACAGTGAATTGTACGTTTACATGATTGTCTGCATTCTGTCATTACCGTTGAGGTTTGTCAAACCTCCAAAGACCACCGAGTTATCAGCAGCAGTAGTTCACACATTGGCAACACAACCACTGCGTTAAATCTTGAATTCAAAATGAGAATGCTGAGGTTACAACCAGAAGGTCTCATGAGTACTTTTTCCCTGTTAGGCTTGCCAAGAAGCAATGAGCTGATACTACAGTACTACTAACAACATAAGGCGATTTCACGTTCTTTAAGAAATAAAAGGAATTGTGTATGAAAATATGATGCAACACACGCATGTACACGATAACATCGCCACCTCAGTAAAGCGTTGGGCACATCTATATGTGACACTGTGCAAAGGCTGTTTAAAGACGATTTAGTCTAAAATGTCTGAAATTCAATTATCTAGGTATTTCCCACATTAACGTGTAGGCAATTTATGTCGCCTGCCTGAAAATGCGTCCTGTGCAATTATGGGTCTTAATTAAGAAAATAAAAAAATCGGGTTTCCAAGAATTTGATTTAGAGGTTTGTTGAAATAAATTACCGACAATTTGTAGCTACACCGTGGACTCGTGACTCTGTGTGTATAATAACACAACTGTTCCTTAAGCAGCGAAACTAAACTATCTTAGCATTTTGCACATTCGTTTAACTTTACGCAAAATCATGCTACTGGTCCATTTCGATGGCTTTGCTAAATAACCGCTATGATCAGAATATGTACTTTGGGGATATTGGACATTGAAACAACTGTTCAGTAGAAGCTGTATGGATGGAAATCAAAACACCAAGGGATAACAATGATAACGCCAGTAGGAGGTGTGCCGTGAATATTTAATGTGGTCGAAATAGCATCACAAACACCCACTCTACTTTTAAGTGTTCATGTTTAGTATGTCGACATATTGATTTCAACACATTTGAACTCAAAGCAGGAAAATGTAAGCTTTGTTTTGCATTCAATAATTTTTTGCTTTTTTGTGTGTGTGTGTATTCAATGCTTTGTGTCTTCCTTGATGATTTACCTTTTGATGACTTTGCCGTTTAGATGATATTCTATATCAATGTGACAGCACGCATTTGACTTTTTAATCATGAAGGCCGCAGCGTTTTCTATATATTGTGGCAAAACAAAACGTGGACGAGAAAGGTAATGGATTAAACTGGTAAATAGATGAGAGAGAACCAAACACAATAACCAATTCTTGTGTTGCGCTTTTATGTTTATACGCATTGAAATAGGAAAGAGTTCAAGAAAGAAGCCCATTTTATTGCTAAATATCATATTACGACTTGTTTTTGTAACCTTGACTGAAATTCAATGCATACCGTTTTTGAATTATGTGTGACCGTGATAAGCGATTCAAAATATTTTATTAACAAATAGAAAATGTATAGTAATTAAACATTTACATTTAAATATGTAATTACTCAAACATAAGTATTATAGTCATTGATCAATATCAGCAAGTGACGAGTGACTTATAATAGCACAGAAAGTTAACATGGAAAGCAGTGTTTTCAGAATGATGAACATGAACTTAGGGAAAATCTAAATCATAGATCAATGACATATTTTGGTCTCAAAATCTATCAGAGGTACGCGCGCGCGTATGTGTGTGTGCCTGTCAGTTTGTTTGTTTGTCTGTCTGTCTGAATGTATGTATGTATGCATGTATGTATGTATGTATGTATGTATGTATGTATGTATGTGTAACAAGTGTGCACATATACACAAAACACCCATACCATAAAATGACAGCAAGTCTATTCCGAAAATGGATGACTCAATATAAAATGGAAATGTTTCAGCCAAAAACAAACTGCGTTGGGATGGTCGAGTATTTCATGGATAAAAAATTAAAACGTCATTTGTTTCCAGTTTAACCCTTTCCGCTCATGATTGAACATAAATTTAGAGAAACAATAAACCAGTGAGCCATACAAAAAACAGATCATGACGAGCAAACAAAAGGCAGCCATCCGAAGAGATTGATTGCAGTGAAAGCCGTCCGATACGTCCCTGTATGATACGACGTCCTGACACAAACAGGTTAACCATATATTATGACCGAATTGACTGGCTAATGAACTGTTGACACATGGTGCGTGGAGACACGTCTCTGTCTTTAAAGGCATATGTTTACTTTGTTTTGTTATTTCTTTCATTTTTGTCGTTGATTATATTTTCTTACATCTACATCAAATGTTAACCTCGTCTGGATCGTAATATGTCGTTGGCAGTTTCAGTCGATAATATATCACGTGATTGTTTGAATAAACTTAAGGTTGATTTATTCCTCAACATTTGCACATCCGACCAAATAGCTACCAAACAGTTTCTGATCAACTTTCATGATAATCATTAACTTATATCTATCAAGGTGAACAATTCATCGTAGTGAACAAAATCGCAGTTCATATATTAACACATTTCTGATTTAAAGCTTGGTCGAAGTTTAAAACGTACCATGCATGCACCCAGGTGGTTTGCATACTGGTTTGTATAACCTTCTGAAAGTATTAAACTTATTGAACTGAGTATCTACAATGTAGACCTTGCATTTAATAACAGGCACTTAGGTTTAATATTCTGTGTGAATATAGCACCTGAGCTTTAGTTCAATGACATATTGTGTGTATGTATGTATGTATGTATGTATGTATGTATGTATGTATGTATGTAGGTGGGTGGGTGGCATGTAGGTTGGTAGGTAAGTATGACAAGCAAATTTATAATTTGTCTGAAAAAATGACGATCTATGACAATTACGCTTTCTATCCAAATGCATGCCTTCTTGCAATTGATCAAACATTCCTTCCTTTATATAGAAGCTGACGGAGAGTATTGAATTCCAGATGGTTTTGCTGATTTACGTAGTTTAACATTAAGTCATGAGGCATCTCTTATAAATATGATCTTTATTTTTCAATTTTTTTGAAAAAAATTAAACCTCTATTTATTCTACTCTCCATAAGGCACAAATTGGACGACAATTCTTACACATTAATCTTATCTGCGCTTCACTATAGTGCTTCGAATTGTCTTCTTTACATCTTTCATCCATATATGACTCAGGTCCTGGATCTTGAGTATATTGCATGAAAAGACATGTAAAGGAAAATACCCTTCTTGACGCTCTTTGTATTTGTTAATAATGCAAGAAGATTAGAATATTCGTGATGTCGTCACAATAACTTTTCCGATTAATCCTTGCAAGAAATCCCCTAATGACTAGTACAGTGGGCCTGTTTACACTAATTCAAAGTCGAGTAAGTTATCGAGGTGGTATTGTATCACCCAGAATCACATTTAAATTGATCGTTCATAATCAATACAAGTAGGCTAAAGGCGGAAATAAGTTTGACTGGATTTAATTTGTCTTTAAACGGAAGCCGTAACAATCTTATTGTGAGCTTATGTATTTACCGGGTTGCTTCATAGCACGTGGTTATGTCATTCATTCATTTATCAGGAATGATATGTATACCAGTATGCTGCACTCAAAACATGATAATTTATGTGTCAGAAATTATAAACTTAATTTCCAACATGATGCGGTATAGAGACTAGGGTATGTGGACTTGACGAGCATTAAGAACAAGAAAGACCAAACACCATCAATTTTTTTAAAACGTCTGGGTTTTTTCCCGCTGCGTTTCTAACCCAGACCGCTTCTTCATCAATGTGTATAATTCTAAAATATACAAATAAATATCATGGAAATCCATGCTTGGTACTCTTAAAGTTAATTGATTCTTTCAAAGACATGGTGGATATTCTACGAAAACCGTTAACTATAAAACAAAATTAATGTGATCTTGACAATTTAATTACTCTTTGGTATTTCAGGAAACTGAAAGCTCTTTGGGTATAAATTTGGTCTGAAAGCCTTATTTTGTACTACAGCTATATGGAACTGAAATGTCAACTGATAACTTCTCGATATACTAGTTATATATGATAATGTTTGATCTTGCAGTTTTGATGTTTATCATAAGCTTAAACCACTGATTTAAGTTCTATGCCGCCATTTGACTTTCGATCAGTTCACAAGCCATTGGCCTAACTTATTCGCTGGATTAAATGTCAAATTGATACAACGTATGGAACTTTGACATCGCACATGCAATATATTCTATTTACAACCCCCCCCCCAAATATGAACTGCTTCTTCTAGGAAAGTTCCGAATAATGGAATGTCTTCATGCCAATGTGTAAGTGTAATCATGCACTAAATCTGTGTGTGTAAACCAAAGTGTTCACATGCTGTTTTGAGCAAAGACATATATATATATATATATATATATATATATATATATATATATATATATATATATATATATATATATATATATATCACACTTCTACATTAAAATACATCACGTACGACTGCAACGGTCTATACGCAGAGTAAATATCGACGGAAGGACAGTCTGGTAGCCTTGATCTCCCCTAAATGTATATTATACAGCTGCACTCTTCCAATTTGCCGTTATGTAAGATACAGCTAATGCATAAAACTGAGACACAATTATATGCACACCAATACCAATTTTAAGTCTTCAAATACACTTCATTATCATTGAAAAGGTCATCAGTTTTTCTTACGACAATGTCGAATAGCGAAAACATTATTGAAAATATTTGTAAACAATGTTTCAATGACATTATGTACAGAGAGAAGGTTACAATGTGAATCACGCAGCAGCTGTTGACATTGAGTGTGTCATGTGTGTGTGGGGGGCATTGTTTTGAATAACGTCGTGTCTCTAGTGTTGAAAGTGTTTTTTTCTGGCAAACGTGATTATAAATTTTGTAAACAATGTTGCAGATACGCTTGCATGGATAGAATCAATTGTAGTGATTACAGTGATGGTTGAAAAATGATCGCTACATATATAGCATTCACATATCTACATGAATTCTACCGAATTCATCTCCTCACCAAGCTACAAATTTCAGTCCCTTAATCGCAACAAGCAGATATACCCAATGGCCTTTTAACAACAATGCAAGTGTTGTAGTTGTCATTACCTACACTTAGTCTGTTGTGACTTACAATTGATCGATGCATTAGACAGATCTGAGTTCTTGAACTTCTTATATAATAATATATATATATATATATATATATATATATATATATATATATATATATATATATATGTATATATATATATATATATATATATATATATATATATATACATGTATATATATATATATATATATATATATATATATATATATATATATATATATATATATATATATATACCAAATTTATTGCTACAGTTTCTTAGTTTGGGTTACGGTGATAATATCCTTTAGACTAGGAATGTGGTAAGAACAGAAAAAAAGTGCAGTTATGTGGTATAATATAACTGGTCTACAAAATTCAAAGTGAAGTACCCCCACAGCGACAAGAATTGATCATCAGTTAAATATGAGAGTCCAACAGTAAAGTAATTTTGAAACATAATAGGTGGTATCTGATAACATGGAAGACTGTGATGTCGTAATTGGTGTTCTCATTGAAATAGAGGATTACTTTGAAACAAGCATAAAGACGTTGATAACTTTCATCTAATATTTATCATCATGACAAAAAAACGCTTTCTTGGCTTCTCACGACATATTGATTACAGATACTTGCACTAAATAATAGTTATTCTACTGTACCGTCGATTCTTACAAAAACATTCACGTGACCGTTTCCCCGGGTCATTATAGCTGATCCTTACTACCTGTGTATGTATTCCTAAAGGCTTCAGTGACGATCTACTAAATCCTTATATGTCACACGGTGATGGTAAAACATACTGCAGTCCGTAAATTTACATGAAAAAAATAATTGCCAGTTCTTTCTCCTCGGTTTTCAGATGTGTACATGTGTTCTGCATTGAAATGTCACCTTCAAGGAGCAATACGAAACACCTTTTTTATAATTTCTACAGCATAGAACGTGAGGCAACTTTAGATAAGCAGAATAGTGAGTCTGGAACGGTTCATTTTTGGGAAATCTGTGCAGTGAGATCACACGAGCTGGCGGCAAGCTAGAGTAAGAGTAGTGTTACTCAAATTCTCATTTGAAACTAACTAATGTCTTACTTGTTCCATCCCTAACAAATACAAAAAATAATTGATGTTGGTTTGCATAAATATCGCATCAGATGGCATCAAAAACATTTTTTTTTAAATGGTAAATTCGATTTTCCCACAATCCAATGTCGTGTAATTATCGATTTTGATTTTAGAACAAATAGTGTAAAAACCACATCATTTCAAACACAAATAAATGAATTTGAACAACCTGTAAATATTGTTCACGCTAAATTTATTCCAAGAAATAAACTGTAGTTTTTATATTATATTTCATTCAGGAATGTATTGCCAGATAAAGTCATTAACAATTTTCATTTCAAAGTACACATTTGGAAGTATGAATGGTGTGATTTTCCAAATAACGTTTTAGATTTCTGGAATGATTAAAATAGACTTGCTCTGAGCAGTTCGTCGGTTTTGACATATTAATGTATACCCCGCCGTAAGAGTAAACCAAGCATCACACTATATGTACTATGGACCAGACGTTCGTCGGTGTTCTACTAATAACGCGATTTTTCGATCGTTCATTTATTGTTTAACGATTCTACAAATTACTCTTGTATGGGAAATAACTTGAAGGATTTGATAGTTTGTTAATTCTACACACCGAAAACCAAATTTTATGTATATTTTGTTTTCGTCAACAAACGTTTGATGCTGTTAACGTAAATGATACTCACTGCACAATATAATACGATTTCTAAGTTCTGCATACAAACCTGTGCCAATTCTCAAAATACATGAATGTAATTATATCTACTTGAAATTAACATTTTTCCGCGTCTCTGCTGTTCTGCAATAACCTCCGCCCCGTGAAACTATACCTTCTGTTCAGACTGGTTGTTCCCGGTGCAGTGAGGATAATCCGAGAAAGCAATTTATGAATACATATAAAACGTAGACCTGCGAAAGAGCACAGTGAGTTCCAGCTGTTGCTCTGCTCAACTGTACATGTGTGGGCATGCATGTCCATCAGTACGTTAGGGCATATTTTGACGTGTGTGTAGAAGTAACTCTTTTTCGTGTCAGATGAGTGCAAAACTAATCTTTCTCGTCTGATTCCCAATTGATCGCCTCAATTTTGTAAACCATGTATCTTTTTGTTTTTAATTCGTAAAAGAAATTTCAACTGGCTGACAAATGTTTGCTGGAGTGGGGATTATATTCCTATGTACGTGCTGTAGAATGTTTTGTTGGCCTTCAGTCAATATAATTTCATTGGACACTAAAAGAAGTGTCAAATCATTCCATTGTAGCAGGAAATAAGTTAAAGCTCTTATTAGTAAGAACGAGCATTAAAACAAGGGTTTTAAACCACATTAAGAATATAATCTACAATTCCCTTCGAAATAAAACTTTATTGTGACAGTTCATACATTATTTCGTACAAGGAGGTAACATTGGTTGAAGACACGGTTCGGAAAGACAGGAATCAGTATGACAATGCTATATTTTTGTGTGCACGTGCCAAAGGCATCATGATACAGATCACTCTACTTGGCGAAAGAAGAATGAAATTCTATGTACACTTTTTGTCATATAACCTTAGCATTTGGGTGTTTGAGACACACACAATTCTTGTTTGAGACACACACAATCCTTGTTTGAGACACACTGAATCCTGGTCATAAGACCTTAGCATTTGACGTTTTATGCTACAATTTACTCTAACACAGAACACATCAAAAGATGCGTTAGTCGGAGGTGACTTCTTCAAAGCATCCTGCTTTACACACTGTTACAATTTCGTGTGGTGTCTAAGACACACTAACTTCTGGTCTGTCGAACAGAGTAAATTGTTGACATTAACTCTCAAATGTCGCTTTCAACGTTGAAGAGAGCGCTCGAGCAGTCAGTAGACGTCTACTACGCGATGTCCAGTGTTTTCGGTGACCCCGCTTTCCACTGATGTTTCTCGTGTCTCCTTTTTCACCCCTCTCTCGCTGTGTCTTTTCGTAGAGTACGTACGTCCAGTGTCTACATCAAATTTTAAAAAGTGGTGTTTGATACGCTCAAACTTCAATGATTGTTCATCCAAATTAGATGGTACTCTGCCGTGATAGTAGTCCTGCTTGCATACGGAGTAAGTCGTCCCTTGAGCGAAACGCGTACACCGTCTGCGAGCATGACTACCGTGAAAGTAACTTCAGAATCGCAATATCACAATTTACGACCTGTTTTCTTGGTCGCGGTCCAATGGATGTTTCGCATCTCGTCGGCCATCTAGGTCCATGGAATCGTAAAAAGGGGGTACTTTTTCAGATCACCCTCCGAGAATATGGGTACGATGCCCCATTTCTCTCTCTCTCTCTCTCTCTCTCTCTCTCTCTCTCTCTCTCTCTCTCTCTCTCTCTCTCTCTCTCTCTCTCTCTCTCTCTCTCTCTCTCTCTCTCTCTCTCTCTCTCTCTCTCTCTCTCTCTCTCTCTCGGTGTAAGGATTAGGTGTCGTTGAAGGTATAGCTCTGGATTTATACGCTACGGGGTTTTTACCCGACGTGTCGAAACCCCGTAGCATAGAAATCCAGAGCTAGTTGAAGGTAAAACTTCCCGGATTTCGGAAAGAATGTGGTTTTTGAAGAAGTGATTTTCTCCCAGATTCACTATATAAAAAAAAAGGGGGGGGGGGGTTCTTTTTCATTGAAATATTAACTGAAAAAGGGGTACATATGAAATTTCGCTAACAAGCCGGGGTACCCACCAATCCATGATCGAAGGACTGCCACTGCCGCTGGGGCGTCGCGACGCGTCGGAGAGTCAGAATTGTACAGGGTGTTGGTCACCGAAAACACCCGTCCTGTAGACTACCCGAACTGTCAATCCGTGTTGACGGCCCTTTGATATGTGCTGTTTTAGAGTAAATTGTTGCACAAAATGCCCAAATGCTAAACTCTTATGACCAGGATTCAGTGTGTTTCGAACACCTCAATTCTGGTCATAAGACCTTATTATTTGGTTGTTTTCTGCAACAATTTACTCTAAAACAGAAGACATCAAGGGTTCCGTCAATGAGAGTTGATGCAGACACAAGTTGGTGTGGTTTCGACTGGAGTGTTTGTTTTGTCGCCTGGAACTGACGCATCTTTTGATGTGTCCTGTTTTAGAGTAAATTGTTGCACAAAACGGCAAATGCTAAGGTCTTTTGACCAGGATTGTGTGTGTTTCGAACAAGGATTGTGTGTGTTTCGAACAAGAATTGTGTGTGTCTCAAACACCCAAATGCTAAGGTTTTATGACAAAAAGTGTATGTATGTATGTATGTATGTATGTATGTATGTATACAGTGTGGTTATGCTTATAATTGCAGAAATGCCAAAGTGTGTTCGCGGCAGCCGAGTTATTCCATAACATTCGGACGTTTCAGACGATGACCCTCACCTTTTCCACGGATATGAATTTTAATAAGAACGTTATGGTTTATTATTAGGGATTTTCGTCACGTGACCATCACTGTTGAAGACGCAATATGTTGAGCTAAGATTCAAAGTTTATAGCCTTACAACGAAAAAACGGAATAAGAAAATTAGAATCGATCAAATCGTTTCAATAAATTAACTATTTGGACTTCTACTCACAAAGTTTCGGTCAGAAACACAAACGGGACATGCCCTTTTGAATGATTTGAACAAGTCAAAGCGCCGTCGATGTGTTGACCCCGCAGCGTGACCCCAACTTTCTACTCTCAACGCAATGGAGTATCTGCTTTCTGATTGGCTAGCTTGGTTCAGGTGGACTACACTATTATTTGAAGGGGCTTAAAGACTAGATTAGCTGTCGAGCTCCAGTTTGATGGGTACAACGTCTCTCAGTCCGATGAAAACTGCCGAAATTGTGTAAAAATCAGTATTTTGCATCAAAATTTTGATAGGAAAAATTATTTTTTTAAAGCCATCGTACCTCTCATTAGTTAGGTATGTTTATTAGGAATGTATTCGAACACTTTACAGAATTATTCTCGTCCCACAGTTGAAGCGACGGCCACCTTTAACTTATGGTGCGAGCCCATTTCCTTGGCCGCAAAGCGCCAACTCGAGATACGCGCGAGCACCAGGAGTTCGTCTGCTGCTCTCGATGTAAATGACCGAATTTTCCCATTTTTGAGGTAAGTTTTGGTAGAAATATCATTGCGAATGAAGCGTAAACGTTACCTTTATATTTAAAATGTCAATTTTTACGTAATTAAAGCAAAGTTATTGGTTTTTTTACCCGTTTCCCTGCATGCTTGTTTTTGGTTTGTTGTGCAGTGTATGTGACATATTGATAATACATGTAGTTTTGAAACAATTTGATACAAATATAATCAATTAATTAATACTTAATTTTAATTTGAAGAATATTTTTTAATTAATATATTTCATTAAATTGGAATGATCCTTTTTTCAATTTCATTATAGTGCATTATATTTTAATTTGATGATTGCTCCAGATGTACATAAAACATAAATTAAAGTTTGCTAATTTATAACACTGCCAACATTTGTTGATATTCAAAAATGTTCAGTTTTAAATTTTTTAATAAGTTATAGCAATTACAGTTCATTTTGAATTGTTAGTTAAAATTGATTGCAATTCATTCATTTTAACAATGCTAGTGCAGTTTGAAGTAATGGGGAAATGATGGTCCCATTCTTTTTTGAACAGATTAACACAGATTAACTCTTTGTAAAATGTAATTAAATATGAACCTTTTTATCTATTATATCAATAGGTTTTTGACTTTAGAAAATGGACATTGCAAACAGGGAAGTGTATGCAGTTTACAAGGAACTGAAGGAGGAGAAAAAAGATACAGTAAAAAATGTTGCAAGTACTCTCAGAGAAAAGTTTATCCCCATCAAAGAAGGGCATGCTGCTGATGCAACTATTTATATGAAAGCAAAGAAAGTTTATGAGAACGTTGCCAAACTCAACAAAAGCAAAGAAAAGAAACATGAAAACAAGAAAATTGAATTCTTAGATGCCTCCTTTGCAACGCCCACAAACATTCCAACTGAAGTACAGACTGCTAAAACGGAGAAGGAGAAACAATATGCTGAACAAAACAGAACACTAAAACGTAAGTTGCAAATGTTGGAATATGAAAATGAACTATTGCAAGAAGATAATACATTTTTTGAAAGGAAATACGTAGATATCCTGTCCTCTATGAATTCCATAAACAGCCATCTTGCAAATCTTGGAGACGGTACTAGGTCTGATGTAAACAGTCTGCATCAAGAAATGGATAATCTGAGAAGCCAGTACGAGAAGAAGGCAGAAGAAGTAGATCAACTAGGGGAAAAGCTAGTCAATGCCAGAAGAAAATGTCCAACAAAGGAAACAAACAAAAAATTAAAGCGAAGAGATAACAGAATAAAACTGCTGGAATCAGAAAAGCGGAGTAAAGATTCTGAAATCAGAAAGCTACAAGAAAAGCTAGAAGTAACTGCAGCATCATTAGAAACAACAAAAGACAATATAGATGAACTATGGAAAGAAAAAAGTGTACTACAGAAGAAAGTGTGGTATAGAGACAATGTCAAAAAGGAGACACATAAGAGACTAGCAGAAAAAGATGAAAAGGTTGCTGCCTTGGAACTGGAAAAACTTGCCATTGAGAAAGAAAAGATAGAACTACAAACAGAAATCATATCGCTTACTGACGGCGATGAGATCCAAACATTCCAAGATGGAAAGTATAGGAATGAAATCAGAGAGGTAATAATGGAACTTTTATCAATGCATGTGTCTATGAACCAAGTCAATGATGTCATCAGGACAGTTATCACCAAATTGACAAACAGAAGTATACCTCAACTTCCATCAAACTCAGTAAAATCACGACTGATGGTAGAGGCGAAACATATTGCCCATGTACAAGTAAAGGAGGCAATCCTTCGTGACAAACATCACATGACAGGTGAATGTGGACATACATTGCATGGAGACGGTACCACAAAGAGACATCATGAATATCAGAACTTTCAGATGACATTCACAGACGGAAAGTCCATGTCCATTGGCATGACAGAGATGGGTGGAAAGGACACTAATAGCATTTTTGCTACCTTTAATGAAACTATCAATGACATTGCAGCAGTTACTGATACAGATGAGAGTGCCAAACACCTGATTGCATCAATCAAAAATACCATGTCAGACCAAGGCCCAACAAACCCAACATTCAATGCAAAGTTAAATGCTATGCGTAAGGATGTTCTGCCAGATGTCATCAATAACTGGGACTCATTGTCTGATGAAAGTAAACACCAGCTTTCAGACATGGGAAACTTTTACTGCAAAATGCATGTGTTGAATGCGATAAAACTTTAAAGATGTTCGAAGAAATTTCACATGATCACCAAACCCAGTCTGCAAAACCAGCTGGTGATTCAGGTACTGCTCGTCTAATACGTACAAGTTGTAAAGCTTTCTGTCCTGATGGCTCAGAGGAAGCTGGGGTAGCTGCCTACTTTCAATCATTCCTTGAATCTGAAAATTCCAAATTACACTTAGCGTCGTATCGTGGTAACAGATTTAACATTTTATTTTACAATGCAGGTGCATTGTTTTACCACATTTCACATGTCAAGAAGTTTTTGAAGTTGTGGCCCAAACCAAATTTGCTGTTGCTAGCAGTTAAAGAAGACTGTGAAGTGAAAACTCACATTGCTGGGATAAAGGCACTTGGCATAATTGACAAGTTGATAACTGGACCTTACTGGCGGCTTGTAGAAGGAACGAAGAGTGTTCTTGAACTGAACCCGTACCTAAAATTGATGAGGGAGAAACTGGAATCCTGGAGCAAGGACGCTAGTCCGCTATTGGAGGGAATGTTTCTCTTTTCTGATGTGGAGGTTCACCAAGATAAGATCTATGAGGCCCTGTTCACAGCTGATGAAGAAGATTTCGAAATGAATGAGATGACTGTACAGTGTTTGGAGATGTTGTGTGCATGTATGTTGTTGATTCTGGAGCGACAATGCCAGGACCAGTTAGATGGTGGAAAATACAGTGACCCCTCACCTGAATTCTTGCGAAGTGCAGCATCCGTACCCACAACAAACACAATTTCCGAGCGTGATTTTGCCATGCTTGATATGCTGTTGCGAACCAAGCCAGCAAGCACTGTTGTTGCGTTAGAAGCTCAGATCATGTGGTGTAACAATGGAACAAAACAGTGGTTGGATATGAAATCACCAGAAGAAAAAAAGGTATTGCTAGATGAAGCCCGACAAAGTTTTGCCAGTGCTAAAAATAAGTATCAGCAAAGGAAAGAGGTTCTTAAGGAACAGAAGCTGGCTGCACTAAAGAGAAAACAGCAAGAAAAGGAAAAGGCTGCAACGAGAGTACAGACCAGGAAAGTACAATTGACAGACAAAATTGACACTGTATGGAAGTCACCCTTGGAAGCAGAAGAAAGGTTGGAAGAGCTTGACCATAAGCAACAAAGACCAGCTGTTGTTAACCAGATAATGTTTCATAAAGAAGTCCTGCAGTCGAAGGGACCAAAAGAACTTTTTTATCAAAGTAAATCCATCAATAAAAAGCGAGAATTATTCCCTCTTTCAAAATTGGTTTCAAATCTTAAAGAGATAATACAACATAATCCAGTAGATGGTGTAAATGTAGCTACAGAGTCTGAGCCTACCGATGACCTTAAACCTGCTATGGAAAGACGAGAAAATGTTTTAATTGCTAAATCCAAACTAAAGGCAAAAATTGAAGAAGGCAGAATTAAGAGAGCTGTGAAAGCACAAAAGAAGAAACTGATAGAGATGGAAAATGACCCCTCTTCGCTTGTTGGAAAGAGAATAAAACATAATTGTATTGAAGAAAACGAATCACAACAAAACTGGTATGATGCATCTGTCATCAATATACACTCACTTAACACTAACAAACCATACAAGACAATCTACACAGTGAAATATGATGAGGCAGATGATGAACTTTGGAATTTTGAATTGTTAAAAGACTTGAAAAATGGTGACCTCATAATATGTGATTAGAACTTACCTGTTACTATCATATGGGTTGCTATGTGGACAAAAAACAATGCCGGATATAGGGACCAAATGTTATCTTGAGGAGCATTATTACAATGAATACGTATTTATTTGTATCTGTGTATTTATTTATTTATTTATTTTCTCATTAATTTATCTATTATATATATATATACATATATATTACTTATTTATTATTTACATATCATTTACATGTCTATATATTATTTATTTGTTTATTTACATAGCTACATATTTTATTTATTTATGTACATATCATTTATATATATATATATATATTTATATATATATATATATATATATATATATATATATATATATATATATTACTTATTTATTATTTACATATCATATACATGTCTATATATATTATTTATTTGTTTATTTACATAGCTACCGGTACATATTTTATTTATTTACATATTATTTACATATCAATTTTTACCAGAAATTTGAACTGGGTTACAGACATGTTTTGAGACATTTTCATAAATTAGGACAACTTTTATACAGGTAATATCAGAACGTGAATTCAGAATTCCTGACCTTGACTTTTTCAACATATTGGTAGTGTAACAGTAATTCTTTACTTGCCATTGAAATGTTATTATTACAAGATGAATATGCATTTGTACACTTGTCAATAGATGCCAAAGGAATGACTGAAACCAGTGAACAAGCTGAATTCTTTATCATAGGAAAAACATGTCCTTCAATCTGCTTTATAGGTGGTAGTGGTTCCTGCAAAACTGTATTACAACTTATCATTGATGTTTGGTTACCATGGTTTCTAGTGATCACTGACAATGAACATTATCTTGATTGCTTTCTGCAGAACTTAAGTACTATGTGTTTATTTTCAGAATGTATGCAGTATAATGAATGAATATCTGCCTGTCTAAAATCCTTGCAAAAACAATCGTTTTTCATTTTTCGTAATGCTATACTATTGTTACCATGGAAACCACTGAGTTTCTGAGATGGCTTTTGTAATATGAAGATCAATTCTACATATTCATGAACTCACACAGCAAATACAATGTAATTTGTTCAAGCACAAGCAGAGATATTGATTTTTGTAGGTTGTTGATATTTTGGTTACCATGGTGACATATTTTGACTGAAACACACATATATTGATTGCTGGACCAAAAATCTTTGTAAAGTATGTCATGAGTGTTCAGGAAAAAAGTGTTGAGAGTGAATAAATGGTTCATCTTCATGGTGTAATCTTTGGAAAACACAGTTGTTATTGTTTATCTTTATTGTTTATTGCTGTTACCATGGAAACATTAGAGTTTCTTACATGATGTCAATAATATGTAGAAGATCATGCATCTATCTACAAACTGTCCAAATTTGAAGTGATTTGATTCACTACAAGTAGAGATATTTAGATTGTTGTGGTAAAATTTAGACTTTATTGCTGCTAATTGGGGTCACTCTTAAATTAATAGTAACAATGGGATTCTATGAAGTCAATATTTCAAATGAATTGCCCTATTTTGAGGTAATTATTCTACCATAACTCTGGTAATATTTGTCCGATTTTGATGAAACAAAAAGCTTTCTGCTATTTTTGGTGCAACTTGCCTGGATATATCAGTAGTTTTTGCTAAATGACTTCCATTAATTTTGGGCAGAAAACCCTATTATTATGTTTGGACGTAGGTGGGCTTTACCGCCCTGAGGTTACTTAGGTTTGTGACCTTATCTTAATCTCAATGTACCCTTCTCCAGATGTCTTGTTTTGTGTTGCATATACTTTCAGAATTTTGAGTACAACTATTAACGTGTGCTGTTTATGTGCTGTGTTTACACGCATACCAATGAAAACATTTTAATTTAAGATCCAAGAGAGTGACAGCAGCTTCGAGTTTACTGCCTGCGAATTTGTTTTTTATTGAATCCCCTTGAAACTTCTGTACAGAATGACTGCCAGCAAAATATACGAAATCTTACGAGAGGTTAACAATTGCTAAGATTAATACGGAGCTGTTGACGTACCTTCTGCGACGTGGAGGGCAATTGAGATGTATAACACGAGGCCATATCCCTAATGAGTTTTACAACACATAATGAGTTTTTGAGATCGATCCAAACCCCAACTCTTAATCGTCATTGTAGGCTTACCTTACATATACTGACACTTTTTGGGGGTTTTGACGACATTTGAAATTCACAATAAAGTCTAGAGAAAAGTGAGCATGCGCTTATCCAGAGCATGGCATCATGTGTTATTTTGCAAGATATTATACTTGTACGAAGATTGTGAGACTACAGAGTTTCAATTAGGCGCCAAGGTTTTTTTTACATCTCACACACGGTTTTCTGTTACGAATTACTTACCGATAGCGCACAAGCATATACCAGATGTAAACAGAATGCCTTACGCCGTAAGGGTAAAGTCTATTGTTCCTGCAAATATTGTCGGAATGCAAAAGTCACAGCTATAGCTATCATATATTTTACACCCTTATTCGGCATAATTAATTATACCAAACTATATGACATTCACGTACGATGGTTTACGATATTTCCTAATTACCGCCAAACCATCAATTTATGCAAATTATCATTTTTATTATAATCTACAGCAACAAACTTTATAGTACACACGTATTTTGTCAGCATCAATGTATGAAGCAAATTACATGAAACTTTAAAAAAAAAATTAATTTCATCTCACGGAGACAAGAAATATTCAAACACAAAACTTAATTTTGGTTCAGAGTGAGATTAAATGACGTCTGATGCGCTACCAGTGTCTGCAATATAAATTGTTTGTACATGTAATTGGTAACCAAAAAACGTTACACAAGATGTAAAAATACATCATGCTGCCTAATTGAAACAATGTACTCTCTCTATTTTGGTAGTAAATTGCATTGCTCATATTTCTGAGTAGATTACATGACAGATATATAGTCGATTACATGTATAGAGTCATCAACGAAGAATCAAAATTTCCAATATCCCTGTATTTACATTTCAAAAAGAGGATCGGGTTTTGTTGAGATTCGTTTTTCATCAAGTTCAAACCCGTAGATTGAATTGCAACTGGGGAGTATTATTAATTTATTTTTGAATCAAGCTACATATCTCGCGAATCATGACTTTATATTTCTTTAATAGCTAGTATAGCGTCCTGTCATGGCATGCGATTATTAAAATGTCTAGTCTTTTAATCTTCTGCTTGAAATGTGAAGTTAGTTAAACACCCAAAGATACCATATGTTAGTTATGTCTGTAGTAGAAATAAAGATTGTTGATGGGACCATGCGATTGTGACGATGTACCAATCAGTGATTATATACACGTGTTACCAACAAATGAGGTAAGGTATTCAGGGATTTTCATTTAAGAAGTATTTTGGTGGTTATTTATTGTTATTGATCTTGGTGTTACAATTTATAAATACTTCTGACTCCTAAGTGCTTATTTCCTTTAGATAAGCAGTCATGTATATGCATTGTTCGGCTAATATGTATTTGTGTCTGCTAAGTCAGTGTACCATTGAAAGAGCAACAGGGGTGAAACAAATTTCAATTTGGTGTTTTCCGCATCGAGTGAAAATGATGTCATATGAAACCGTGAAATGACTCTCCAGAGCCAAAAGGTCATGGCATTACTTATATTTTCTGGGATTGATTTTCCTTTTAACGACTAATGCTAAAAAACTATGGAGACACATTATATGCGTATGGTATATATAATGTAGACATATTCATTATGCCACGCTTGTGTTCTCAATTTATACATGTTATGACATTGCGTCTGGCTTACAGTAGAAATGAAGTTGCCTTGGTATTTTACTGATGAAATAGGATGTTTGTTAACACACAGAGCAACAACATCAAATTCAAAAGAAACAATAGAGGTGTCACAGACAATGGGGATAATTATATAAGTAGACAAGTTACTAAAAATATTGATTAGAAGTTTAAAAGTAAACAACCGAGCCTGGCTCCATTAAAAGCTTTTTCTACAGCATGATAAACACATAGCAATATATGCTTATCACTGTTCAATGTGGTTGGCTAAAGGATCCTGCTGTGTGTGGTGTCTCTGTCATGACTGGTCTAGATCTAGCGTTGAATTGTCACAAAGTCTTTGTCTTAACAACAGAATGTCATGTTTAGTGACACACCAAGGCAACTTCACTTCTCCTACAGTGCCCAATAGTTTTATGAAATATGATGGGAACATTTGTCTTGCAATTGGTTGGCATGCTGTTTGTTGGTCTGGCATTTCATACCAGCTGTTCAGCTTTGGGCTAGCATGTTCTGTTGAACATTTTCCCGAAAGGATAGTCCTTGCTTCCACTGAGTTAACAATTCTTTATTCCATTAATGAATTTAATATGTGAAGTCATTTAACCTCAGGATACCGATGATGGCGAATTTATCAAAGCACACTCGATAGCTAATGGTGGTGTGTAAGGAGAATTTAATATGGTGTGGGACTCATTTACATGAAATTTACAAAAGAAGCATCATAGTGCAAACCATTGTCTCGCGTATATGAGCAATATCAACAGTACTGATTACGTGCATTTACAATTGAATTGGTGATATATAGCATGGCAGCCAGTTTTAGCCGGGCATGCGCAGTCACAGCATAAAAGAAATACTGTCGTTGCAAATCTATCTGTCAATACATTCGCAGAGTCCTTCTACCTTCATAATATATTGGTATGAGGTTTCTGTTAGCTGGTCCGTCTTGGGGATATTTAGCAGGATGCCAAGAAGTCACTTGCCGTGAGGCATCTTAATGTCACGTCATACAAATCTCAGACCATAGTTTCCTTCAGAAGTCTGTGTACAAATACATGTTTGTGCATGACTTTTAACAATGTTCTAGTTTCAACTTGATTTAACCATAAGTAATTTGAACGGTCTAATGTATCTATGATAAAAATCAAAAACTCAATCATAAAATGTACAAGGCGTAAACAAAAATAATTGTATGTTTCTAATATTAAACATGCCTTACAAAATAGAGTAGGTAAGTTGGGATTTTATTTTATTGTATTTATACTTTCAATTTTTTTTTATTTCATAGATATTGCTTCAACCCAAAACCACAAAAATAACTGTGATAGTTTGATGAAAGTTGTACATCAACGGGGGAAAGAATTTTTTATCTTTTTGTTTTAAATGTTTAAAATAATGTTTAGGGTCGGAATATCGAAAACATCTAATGGTGGAAGTAAGTCGCGTTGATATGTTACAAGTCGAGTCTCTAAAAACTAGCACAACATACTACTTATTAGTATACACAAATTGATACCCTACGAGTCTGTGAGTTCTAAGGGGTCATAAATGTTTACAGCCTGTCATGAATCAGGTAAATGAGCCGTAGCTTTGCTTTCTTTCTTTTATTGGTATCACACATATCACGAAAGCCGTACACCATAAACAAACCGATAGCTTTTCTTATTAACGGTGTCTTTCTCATACTTCTTTTTGAAGCACGGGTCTCATTAAAAGGGCTTGAGAAATCTCGCTGTGAACACGAAGTGGTAAATTGTTTATAAATCTACTTAGCCGAAACTTTGACATATGCTCTCACCAGCTCTCAAATTACCGTAAAAGGGTGATCGAAAATAATACTGACGTCAATCAAGTATAGAAATGACTGAAGATAACATGACAAGTTAGATACTTGGAAATGAACAGTGAAGTGATACCCATCCATCAATTACTTTACCTTTAAAGCCTCGAAAACAGCAATCTATAACTTACACTCGTGCTAGTATACATCGTCACGTTCTATCACGTTGTATCAGCTTTCTCATGGCATTGTACCGTATAATATCGTGTTGTCTGGTTGACCAGTACATGAAGTGTAGCGTACTAGTTTATGGCCTTTTATTAGTTGACATAACACATTTCTGAAGTGTGCCTGTGAATTTTACTGAATATACATTATATAGAGAGAAGTTCATATTAAGCATTTACGAATATCAAATATTGGGTTTCTTCCAGGCTTCCTTATAATTGAAGCAATATTCTAAAACTACATCCTTTGAATTTTAAATGCACATCTACTGAATTGTCCGAGGACATCCATTAAAAACTGTGTACACTCAGTTTTTTTGCTACTTCATACTGTTCAAGTACACCATTATTAGAAGAACTGGCGTACATATAGATTGTCAACGCACGTTTCGTCTATATATTCTTCTATTCTTTCATCTATCCGCTGTTTAGTTCAGATTTTGTAAAGTGGTACATTTCTTCGAGTAGCAGTCAATCTCATAAAATCCTGATCAGAAGAGTTGTGATCAAGCTTAAAAGTATACAACAAAATGCATTAAGAATGATGTTTAAAAAAAAACATGTCACTGACTTGGATGCATGTATTAAAGCATCACGCCATTACTTATTTACTTCATTGATATAATATAGTACATACGTATACAATTATGAACATTATCTATAATATATGACAACTCGTAAAAAGAAAATCTATGACAACTAATGTACTTTGTCGTAAAACCGGACATACCCTTAGTTACTGGGGATACGTGATCGATGATAAGGCGAGAGGACTTTGACACTATACTGGTCTGTCTTTTATCAAGTTTGGAACACAGTTTATATACCCTTGTCAACCACATTTTGTAAAATCTGTAATCTGTACTTTGAGTATATTTTCTGACCATTCCTGTTTAAATATGTCTCCAGTTATGGTTGATGACTCTATTATATATTGTACAGAATGTCCCCAGGCGGATGTGTGGGTCCATTAATAATGTACACTGCACGAACCATTCCGTATACAACGGAATGCAGCAGTATCGCGCTTAGATTGTAAATAATTAAATAAAATAGCAGATAAATAAAGTACATGCATAATAAACTTAGCGCTCTAATGATCTCTATCTTATATTTCATGTTTATCTGGATTTTTTAAGACTGTCTTTATTTCGAATACAATTCCTTCTACGGCTGAGCATTTCCATTAACCATCCATATAAACAAAACTGTTTATCTCACCGACTGAAAACATATTACTTTTATAAATTCGTCTTAACCGAATGGGAATTTTTTTAAGTGGATGTTACCGTATATTTCTCCAAGTGGCGGTTTATCTTATATAGCAGACAAATTGTGAATAAGTTAAAAAAAACATACAGAACAAGTCTAATGATGTTTTTAATTTAACTTGTATAAATATATATATATATATTACACGCATTACTCTATCACTTAGCTAAGTATATATACATGCAGTTTATGAATATTGTATAATTTATGACAATTCGTAAACATCAACTGTGATAAGTAATGTACTTTCATAAAAAAGCAGAAAAAGCAATATAGTTACTGTGGAGACATTATTGATGATATCATGACAGGAATTTGACATTATCTCTGTTTGCAAATGCCTTTTATATCATCGAGTTTGACGCAGCTTTTCATACCCTTGTCGACTATCTTTTGTATGTAATATGTACTTTAAGTATACATTATTTGACTATTTTATGCTTAAATATGTGTTCGTTTTGTGGTTATGCTTTGTGCTGTGTACAATGTCCCGAGACGAAAGTGTAGGTCGATTAATAATATATGGATTGTGAATAATGGGAAAAAATTGATAGCTATTACATTTATTACTCTGTCCTCTAATTAATTAATCTATCTTATAGCTACATTTTGTTATCGAGATTTTTCACATGAGTACCTTTATTTCGAATAAATTCCCCTCTACAATTATACAGTTTGATTTACCATACCAACACAACTGTTCATTTCGCCGACTGACAACATATCGTCAACGCATGAACCAGATGAGGGAATACATCGTCTTTTATATGGCCTCAAGTCATAACATACTCAAAGTACCACGACGCAAAAACATCACTGACACGTCTTGTATTGTATCATATAACATAAGTCTCAACCGCAGTCAACGTACGAACATAAAATTAGTAATATGTAAGCCAAAAGCCTTGAGAAAATATAAATGGCTTGACGGAATCAGGTTTTTTTTTATGTATTCTCCCGTAATTAGTTTTGTGTAAATGAAAATATCACTTCTTTAGCGACTCGTGTTGAATCATTTTGCCAAAATGTATGTTGTCAACATCACTGATTTGTTTACCATCTACATATGTGGGTCGAATTGTGTGTTCATTCTAAAGCAATTGATCATTTGAATTTGTCAGCTGATAGACGCGGACTGCATTGTCTGTTTAATTTGGGTCAAATGTCAAATAGTTTCTGACGACGAGTACTAATATATCACCACGTGTTGGTACTAGCTAGTATAATGTTTCAAACGCTTGAAAACACGCTGTCTAATAGAGACGACATTCAGATCCGGACAAGAATCAACAGTGCGACTTTACTCACGACCACATACCTAATTACTAACATATCTGAAATTTATCTAATTTCCGGCAAATGTGCATTTAATTATAAACTGCTACAGAGGGAGCGTGACTTTTATCGCAAATATGCAATTATTTTGTCATATATTCATTCTGAATTAAAATGCGATCGAATACAAGGCGGTTCCGGACTACCACAATGAACTTGTAACAACTTGACGTAAACGGTTGTGTTGGCAATCTTCAAATAAAATGTTCATATATACATACTGCCTAATTTTAGTCCAAGTACAGATAATTTGATAACGGCTTTCCACATAGACTGTACAACACAAAGAACTGCATTTTATTGAATTAAAACGATAATTACAAAAACATATGGTAGAATTGACACCAGATAAAATATCTAGGAGAGCAAGCTTCAATATGAAAACTTTGTCGGTAATAGCAATACACATATTCAATTAATACATTTCATTATGCCTGTCCGCTAATGGTTTGTCGTCTAATATTTGTTTGCCGGTGACTGCTTGCGTATCTTTACGTTGATATCTCTCTCTCTCTCTCTCTCTCTCTCTCTCTCTCTCTCTCTCTCTCTCTCTCTCTCTCTCTCTCTCTCTCTCTCTCTCTCTCTCTCTCTCTCTCTCTCTCTCTCTCTCTCTCTCTCTCTCTCTCTCTCTCTCTCTCTCTCTCTCTCTCTCTCTCTCTCTCTCTCTCTCTCTCTCTCTCTCTCTCTCTCATGTAGAATCCTGTCTGTATATAGACATAAATTGAAATAAATTAATTAATTTTAAGCCATGTTAACTCCATTCTTATAACTTCATATTTATTGAAAGAGATTCCACTCACCTGAAAAGAACAGACTGTGCTTGTCTTGAACCTTGATATACTGTCGTACAAGATCCTTCCGCAATTTCAGAGAATAAATTATAGTAGCTTCAGAAATTCAACCTGCACAATAACCGTCTTCAAATGCTCTCTCTTTAAATGAACTGCCTCGAACTATGGTTTATATGTACCACGCAGGACTGAAATCATGTTGCCCAGAGCTTTACCACGCAGGCGCTCGAGCTCGACACAGTGTGTCCATGAGACAGGATTAGAATATTGATGAGCTAAATACTGAAATATCAGTCGGTCTTGTCTCGGACAGAAGAAAATCCTCAACATAATTGTAATGTAGCAGCATGTGTAATCATGAGATTAAAACGAGGAACAGTAAGAGTAGTTTAAATAATTTAGCAGAACGAATTGTTCTCTATCTATCACATGAATGTGAAAAACGGTCTCTTGCGGTGCACGGCCACTCATCAGTGGTCAACATCTCTGTGGAAACCTGGACATTCGAGTGATCAGTCGCAATTTAAATTCAAATGAATGTAGATTCATGTAGCCTATCGTGAACTGAAACTGGATTTCTATAGTATTGTATCAATTTTGAATTAGTGGTGATAAAGAACAGGGAAAGCAAGACCTTTAACAGAAAATTTAAAGATGAAGTGCACTTGCCAACAGATATTTGATCACGTAACTAAACCCCCAATAGCCAGCCTAGTTTCTAATTCAGCCATGAAAGAGTATACAAATTAAAAAAGTTGCCCGTGATAGAGTTAATTTTGCTTTAATCATCGGTATCTTTCAAGCGACTGAAATATGACGACAAACGCGACGCGTTATCTGTTTTCATCTAATTGCTCAGCATGATTTCGTTCCCGATGATGTGATGTCTAGCATTTGCAAGCATGTTGAATTCAGATTAATAACGCGCTCTCGTATCCAATCTTTCAAGTAGCTATACGAACCTGTTTGAAAGAAACAAACATGACGTGGTTATGAACGCTTCCCAGGGAACATTTCTGACTTATCTAACAAGATCAAATATAATTCTAAATTATGTTTCATTAACCTCAAAGATGTGTCGTCTCATGAAAACACGTAGATTGTATACTCTCGCGATTGCATTTACAGCCAGAAACGTTTATGTCAAATCGAATTCACGCTATCATAACAAGTGATGTATGGGGGAGTTGACATATTGCAAGCGCCTTCGATACAGTACACAGTAATTGGATGAACTGTACATGTACCATTAATCTGACTCTGGAAGCAATGCCATGAACATTTCGCGGTTCAGTTCATGAGACTTTGAATTATGTAATATTAAGGCCTAAAAAATTGTTTGGTTCCGGTTACCCGTCCCACCTGCCGACCCTAAATATTATTTTTACATATTCGAGAAAATAATGTTAAAGTGCCGAAAATAGTGACTTCTCGCGAGAAGTTGTGGATGCGGAAACTAACATCAACTTTAAAAGACAATATAAAAACTGTTCTTTCAATTTGTAATGACTGTACATCTGATGAGAAGAAACCAATAACACAGAGACCACATGGAAAACAACGGGAAACATAACTACCTGAACTAGACTCTCTCACATGAAAAAAATATCAAAAGAAAATAAAATGAAAAATGTACCTACCTCACCTACTTCTAGAATTGAGCATAATCGGAACCACACATTTATTTTAGGCCTAATTGATATTTTTTATGATTTGATGAAACTGCGATTATCGTATTTGGTGATAATCGGTATTGCTGTCCATCGTCCTATTTCAAAATATAGATATATATTTTAAAAAGTGAAAAACATCACAATATTGATATAATGTGAAACACGTAGCGGAGACCAAAAGATGAGTGGTGATAACTGGCCTCTCTACATTTTACGCAAGGCAGGTAAAGATATATGAACCAAAGGGAAAGAATGATCACGATTTTAATTAACCCCATAAGAAATGGATAAAAAGGTTTTAACATGGACAAAATAGTCTTCTAAGAAGGTATCGTTTTAGTACAGTACCATATTGATTGTATCAAGGGAAATCGTATTGTATAGCTCTAGTGCATACTTAATGAGATCTCGACATGAGTTACACTACAAAGACGTCTCCTACAGTTTGATTACACGGTTGATAAAAATAAATAAATAATAAAGTAAGTGAAAGTACATCTCTGAGTCAATATTTATGCATGACATTTGCCTTCATTCATGTACAATAAACGTAAAATTTCTTGACTAAAGTTTGAGTGTGTCGACATACTATCGTCTAGACGTCGTGCGAACGTCGTAGATATCGCATATACGTTACATCAAATTACTATTATGTTTACATCCGTTGGGGGAAATATACTGTCACACATTACAGATAACACTGCTAATATTACTTACCCCTACCAAGCTTCTCATTTTCCTTTGATTAACGATCGAACTGTTTTATTACGATAACATTTCACTTATTTTGGAACTTCTTCTCCTACATCCTTCACTGTGAAATTAGATAGCGGATTAGTCATGTTATATTTTTCATTTTCTAGGAGGATTCCTGTAACTTTACTCACATATTCTATCTATAAATAATACCATCGTGAACCATACATTTCTAACCTAAACATTTCGAAGAGACTGAGCTCTTCATTGGTGAACCTCCAGTTCTGTCAAAGAAATCAAGTTCTGTCACACTGTTAATACTGAATGTGGCAACTTTTGCCATATTGTACAATCGTGCTCATGACATTGGATAGTGTAGATCTTCAGTTCGGCCAGCTGTTCAATACTGGTGAATGGTTGGACTCCGATTACAACGTTACTTTTTTTATTCGTTTATACCATAGATGTGTGTATCTAGATTTGTGTACGTATTTACGCACGTAGTTGGCGGTAGCTAGGTTTGATTGGATGTGTACAGTTTTTCAATATCTATAATTCTGAAGTATTTGATTACGTGTAATGTCCTTTGAAGTAGATTGGTCCAGGTTCATATTTAATGTTAGGTCTGATTTAGGTAGTTTTGTCCACTGTTTCTACTGAATAGAATTATAACGAGGAATGCATTGTGTATATTTGGTTTGTTTATTTCTAGTTGGTTGGATATATTACTCTGTATTGGCATGATACGGGATATATTTAACGTAGCATACATATAATAGAACAGTTCGTAGCCGATTGCCATCATGCATGAGATGTTATTTATAAATGTGGCACTGTATAGTAGTTATTTCTCTTCAATAGGAATATATACAAATGGTTCATGTCTAGATTTCGCCAACAATGTTGAATCACCTATGTATGCTGCAAAGCGACAAATTTAAAGAGAGTAGTTATCGACAAAGAGTGTAATTATCCATGCTGTCCAATCATGTTGAAACCCCTTATTTTGTTACATTTCATGTATCTTGTACTCTTTCTAGCCTTATATATATATATATATATATATATATATATATATATATATATATATATATATATATATATATATATATATATAAGGCTATATATATATCGAATTATTCAATTTGTGAAAATTTAATTGGAAAACCAAACATGACTTCTAAATTTATTTGTATAATGAAAATCCAATATGTAGTGACATTTGGGGTTGTCGTTGGCCGAGTGGTTAAACCACTTGCCTCTTACCACTGCGGTCGGGGTTCGAACCCCATTCAGGGTTCGATTAAATTTACCACGCTGTAACTTGTAAGTAAGAAGAGTGTCGTTCATTTTTACTCTACCGAACAACGCAGGTTTTCTCCGGGTACTCCGGTTTCCTCCTGCATTAACACTGAACATTGAGGAGGGTCGCTTTCTATAGGTGTTAGTCACCTGTGTGACTCATCCTGACTTTATGTCAAAGCTGAATAAATAAATACAATTAAATAAAATGGTGATGTGTGTTATCTACAACGTACCTGTTTATCTAAAAAGGTATTAAAATATCATGTGTACCCTTACATTGGTTTTGTGTACCAAAATAAATTGCATTCTTACAATGAAAAAGCAGCACGTTACGTACTAGGGTCTTTCTAGCTAGTCAACATGCATGGTAATGTTAATAGAATTTTAAAAAGTTAATATTTGCCATTGCTAATATCATATTTGTAATTATCATTCGTTCTTCATCTTGACCTATCTCTATTGTCACATCTTGAAAGGTAAACCAGACCATGATAATCGTTAGATTGGCGCCTAATATCAAATATCACTATTCCGTCTATCTTTCCTGTAATTGGCATGGTGTGTGTTCCGTTCATGTAGTGAAAACCAACATTTAATAGGAAAAGGATGTTGAAGTCACTGATATGTACGTTCGGGATTAATCCCAGTCCGTGCTATTCCGGATCCGTACCATAACGTGTAGGTTTTGAATTTTCTGATGTACACATCTGAAAAGTTAAATTAACATCTCAAAGAATGGTCTCATCACGAAATAATAATAATGTTAGTTTTTATGTAGCGCTTCCCCACTGTGTGTTCAAAGCGCTTTACAATTATTACCCCAGGCAAATATCTTTAGCGGAACAACGGCCTTTTACTTCCTCAACTTCCTGGGGAGCATACAATTCATTACACCCTCTATAGTGGATACTATCCTGCTAGGTGAATTTATGTGGGGTAGGAACACTAGTAGAAAAAATAGTACAGTTTACGACACTTTCCGTACTATAGTTCAGATTGAGTTCAATTCTGTACTTTTATGCTGATGAGGTGGACGTTTCTGTACTTTCCCATTAGCGCCTGTCTAATCGGATTATACTCGATCTGAAAAATAGTTCAGATTGCGAGTCGGAAGTGATTTGAATACATTTGCATTTAGTTCAGAATATATTCATGAGTTCACCCCCATAACCGGGCAGTAAACAAATGAATATTCAAATCTACCGTGCTTGCAATCAATACGTACATAAACGCTATACGTGTAGCTAGTGTATTCGATACATATGTATGTATATAAGCAGGCTTATGATATGAACTACATGGTTAGGACGTACGTAGATTGTAATATCACAGGGCTCATTTTGAAATAAATGTTCGTAGTACGCCTTTTCATTATGCACTACATACCGCCACCACTAAACGTGTTTCACATTTCTACGCGTTTGATGCATAGTAATACAGATTTAGATGACATGACAATCGTTTCCAATAATAGTTTAAAATTGGGCCACAAATATTGCTAGTGTATGGAGCTTCTTAACAAACCTGACCGGCCAATAGCGTCAACAAACTCACAGTAGAGACGTGCTGACAGATTTGAGTCTGTGGACATTATTTCTAGCTAAGTAAAATTGAGTGACTATTGGGAATATTATATGGCATCCATGTCGTCCATGTCGTCTATAGTTTCTGACTGACCGTGTTATGTACAACGTAACGCTGAACGAAATACGGTCCATCAGGAATTAACTAGACTAACCTCTATGGGAATAGTATTCTTGTCCATGTGTCGTTTATAGAACAATTAAGTGTTAGGGTGTGATCTTCACAGTAATAAACAAGCCTTTAGAAGAACAACAGGTATTCACGCCTCAAATATCTTGGGCATCATCCAAATTACGATCATGAGCACCAAAGTAAAGGAAATACTTAATGACGTTCGGCATGCAGAACCCCAACCCCCCCCCCCCCCCCCGGGCCCGTACCTATGGGTACATGCCCGGCATCCATGTAACTGTTATATCACTCTACGTGACGATTCTGAGGGCCCTCATCTCTTATTCTCTTGTTTTATTTCAATTATACTCATAACTCCTGTTTTTATAGTATAACTGTACAATTGGCTTCGATCAGTGCATTCCAGATTTTCATGAGTCATGAATGCACATTGCACAGATATCTGCAGAATACTTAAAAGGATTATGGGTAATGTATGCATATGCGGGAAAAACAAACTGCTGTAAGGAGCATAGTCTCGCTGCCAGACTCGAGACTATCGTCCCTAATCTGTTTACCGAGCGGCGCAGCCGCGAGAATAGAGGGGGACTGGTCCCGCTCTTCTCGCGGCTGCGCCGCTCGGTAAACAGATTAGGGACGATAGTCTCGAGTCTGGCAGCGAGACTATAAGGAGCACTGACTTTGCCCTCATATCTTCATCCCATTTTGCACTGAAGAAGTTTCACATGGCTCTCATATTTCATATATACTCTTTCTAAATATATGGTGATGCAACATGAGTAAAAATAACTGGGGTTAACTAAGTTTGGTAGTCAATATAGCAGGTTTACCATCAAACTGACGCAAAATTTGTTTCAAATTTGTCTAGTAAAAACCGTTGGCCCAGTTGTCGATTAGGCTTACAAGTTACACAAAGCATGATAAGACACTGTGAATGGTGCAAATAAACAACGTGCGAAATGCCAAATACCAAATGCAAACAATACAAGCGAACAAAAGGGCCTGTATGCACTCTAATAGCCCGATATTTTGCCTAAAATCAGGCTCACATGTGCGAACGGTGTGTTTTTGACGTACCTAGTAGGCAGTGATGTAGATAATAGCCGGTTACCGGTCACAACGCCCAGCTATAACTTATAAGTATAACAGTTGTGGGACCGGCTTAGGAAAGTACTCAAACCTGACGATCATTGAACAAATTCTAAGGTTGGAAAATTAAATATGAGTTGCCCGGGAGTTCTAATAGCAAGTAAAATACCCAAAGTGTAAACAAAAAGATAAATTAATTCATAATTATTTGGAAAACATTAGACGATTACGCAGTAAAACAAGACTGGCCACGCTATCGCTAGCGAAAGCCTTCGAACTAGTTTCATAACGACCGGACGTTGAAGGAAGCGCGAAGCGAAGTGTGAGGTCAATGTGACGTCTCATGATGATGTATGATGCATCAACATGACGTTTACGTAGAGTTGCACTAAATGTTTTCTAAACTTCAGTGGAAAGAATTTTTGTCGATCAGACACTGACTATGTTTAAATTCTTAAAACATCTGAGAAAACTGAAGAGGGGAAGCAAAATGTGACACTGACAGACAAGCCAGACGTACGGCACATGTACAGAAGGCGAGGCACACCCTCTGATGCAAACTGGACAATTATCGTGCGTGTCACGTATAAGGCATCAGATGTAATACATGTAGCTAACCAAATATTCTTGTACTGCAGTCTTTCTTGTAACAGGTATTGGAAATTGTCAGAAACCTGATGATTTTATGAGAGAGAGAGAGAGAGAGAGAGAGAGAGAGAGAGAGAGAGAGAGAGAGAGAGAGAGAGAGAGAGAGAGAGAGAGAGAGAGAGAGAGAGAGAGAGAGAGAGAGAGAGAGAGAGAGAGAGAGAGAGAGAGAGAGAGAGAGAGAGAGAGAGCGGAGACCAAACTAGAGTCGGTACTCACCCCACCACGACATATCCATTTTTGTGATTTTGAAACGATAAAGAATGTTAATATGGATATTGGGACGATTGGAAATCGGACGATGTGAATCGTAATCGAATATCTCAGACCATCCACAATATATGTCGTGTTGACTTAGGCGATCCCAGAAACCATTCTTAGTTTACCCCTTTCACATATATTATCAACCATGCTAATGTTTTGAAACAAATCTCGATTAACAGGTAATTTAGCGCTTGAAAGATGGCGACGTCCATACCCCCCCCCCCCCCCCCCGGCTGCACATATTTTAATATGCAATTATACATTACCCCCTCCCCATACACGTCAGAGAAGTACAGTATGGTACACTATATGACACACTGTAAGCTAACAGTGGAAATCAACTTCAGTGTCCATACATATCAGACATAGAGATTTCTTTACAAATGGATGTGGGCTCATTGGGCTGTAACCTGTACTTGGAAAAACTTAACCAGCAGAGTTTTCTTTTTGAATCCTATGTCTTGACAGAAACGGCACCCCCCTTCGATAACTAGTGGGGAGGGTGTGTCCCCCTCCCACAGTAGGCAATTGTTTGAAAAATAAGGACATGTAGGAGGCCATTTAGCGGCATAATATTTCAAACCATACACATTATTGGAAGCCATAAAGTACTTGAAAATTGTCTTCAATACCCAAATTGTACTCTCATTAAATTATTTTACAACTGTATTACCTACGCTTTAACTAATACATAGATATTTTGGCAGACACACACATTCGTTTGGCCATTGGCTGCCTAATAATTAAATGTGTGGTAGGTAAATGAAGTGAACAATTTTGCAAAGTACAAGGTAAACGATTGCTCCTGTGGTTTGAATGTTCAACAAAGTCTCCACACAGAGAGATAGAGCAAGAGAGAAGGAGACATACGGCGACGAGAGAGAGAGAGAGAGAGAGAGAGAGAGAGAGAGAGAGAGAGAGAAGAGAGAGAGAGAGAGAGAGAGAAGAGAGAGAGAGAGAGAGAGAGAGAGAGAGAGAGAGAGAGAGAGAGAGAGAGAGAAGAGAGAGAGAGGCATACACTTATACAAATGTAAATTTACTTGGTAAACAACTGCTCCTGAGGTTTAATTTTGGTTCAAATCATGAGCAGAATATTCGGGGGCCCTTTCAGACCATCACAATTGTCATGCCCCCCTCCCTTTGAACCTCAATTTTGTTCATGCCCCCCCGTAAATTCTGACTCCAGCATAATTTCAAGTTTATTCCGAGCTCGGTATTACAGGCATTCGACTAGAGTCTTTATACCTCAAAGATATACAACAGTCCATTTCTGTACAAGGCATATCAGAAACCAAACATTTGCAGTGTGGAGTGTCACAAAACCCTGTGCTTGGTCCACTCTTACACGCGTATGCTGTCTATACACATCACCACTTGGAAAGCTAATCCGACATCAAAATCTCAATATGCAACAACATGCAGACGACAACCAGATTTACCAATATATTTCCCCAATCACATACGTCAACTACAGTAACTAAGATGGAAACTGTTGCACATGATATTAAACGACCCAAAATAAGCTAGTTTAATGATGTCAAAACCGAGGTCCTCCTTATCACGTCTCAGTTCAACAGGCTTCCTCGTCTCATGAACCACATCAACATGGGATCGTCTTCTGTGCAGTTAGTGGATTCAGCATGTACCATTTGTGTAACAATTGATGACCGTTATAACCTCAAGAAGCACATCTCGTTGACATGTAGATCAGTTCTTTTTCACCCCCGAACAATAGGTCGCATCATTGACAGTGGAGGGGGCCCCTCCACTGTCTATGGTCGCATACGCCAGTATCTTACAAACGGAGTTTGTCAGAACCTTGGTCATGCACTTATATCATCGATACCCGACTACTGAATGGCCCTTCTGTATGGGCTGCCAGCTAAAAACATTGTCCCTCTTGAACATGCCCAAAATACAGCAGCTAGGATTGTGTCAGGTACAAAGAAAACAGATGACGTCACATCGGTTCTTTCAATAACACAGTTTAGTTAGAAATCACACTGGCGTCAAGTGCAGTTACATAATATACCAGTAGGTAGGGCCTACATGTGCATGTAGTCTCAGGTCACTACATTGTGGTCTGAGATGTAGTTTACACCACTATGACCTAAGAACTTGAACCAGGGCTGAGGAGAAGTGGTCTGAGGTTAAAGTTTTGCAGCTCTCGTTCAGCAATCTCAAAACATTTCAGCCTACTTCCCGTAATGAACACTTGTCAAGCATTTTTGTAGCTCCCATACTCAAAGACTACATATATGTTTATATACGACTCAAAATATAACCCTGAAATTTACTTTGAACACGTTCAGTTTCAGTAGACCTATTAAAACCCCAAATCTCCACTGTATAATTTAATATCGGTAATAGTTTACAGTCAAAAACTTTTAAATTTAGTTTTGACTAGGAGGTCCCCAAGTTTTGCAAGTTGACTCATGACCGCAATCATTGCTTTACTCGCTTGAGCTGCAAGCGCTAAATACCATAGACCACTGCTTGACATAATCACGCCTAGATATTCATAAAAAGCGAACAACGTCGAGTTTATGACCACCAATAACCACTTTTCAATTTTCTTAAGAATTTCATCTCTTAGTAAATACAATAATTTTAGTTTTGACATACATGTAATTTACTTTCAAAAGACAATGTTAGAAACCCCTACCCCATTGATTCCTGTGGGAACATGCCTTTCGTGAAGAAAAAATGGTTACATAACATGTCTACAAGAATTGTTGGAGAATGTCTATGTAGAATGCCACACTGATCCCATATCCACACCTTGAGTTTTATTTTTATTGTTCTTCAATGATCTCCTTCAAAGTAATAGTCTGGATGCCAATATGGTTTCTAACTAAACCACGTCTAGCCAAAAGCCCCTCAAATAGCACAAAAAGTTGTTCACCCAATCAGTGAAACCTAAATGTTTTGGTGATGTAAACAGTATATAAGTAGCATCATGGGCTGACAAATATACCACATTTGAACATTACTGTCCCAATAAACACTAACTTTATGAGGGACTGTGTTATTGGTTAGAGTTTTGTGATTTATTAACAAAGACATGATGTTAATGACTGTGTGGGTGGCTGTAAATGAATTTTAAATTGCATCTCATGCATTTCAAGACTTCTAGAGTAACGACTCTGACTATACTTTGAGTGGAGGTATAAATGGTAATGATACAGTATAGGAACTAGACTATCAAAGTAATTACCTTGTCCAAAAGACTACAGTCGGATATTAATCTCACCATTAATGCCTGAATTTATGTCTATCAAGGTGGATCTGATAAGATCATGGAAATCGAGAAACTTTCATCACTTTGGACTTGAGCATTGAATACATTTGTGAAGTACTCAGACCATGATTCATGGTTTTTTTTTAGAGATTAATTCCACTAGATCGTCCACTAAATCGTCCACGAAAACAAATACATTCTATCATTCCACCATGTCACTCAACAACGCGCATCGAATTCTATCACTTGAATTTCCGTTATTTAGTCGTCTGAAGATCGTAACGGCCTCCGTACCATAACTTGTGTACTTTGTGTAAATACAGCTCTACTTCTCAGTATTGAGCACTTTTCCTTCAGTTTATGACTTACCTCTTATATATATATATATACTGATCTGATATATATACACTACCAGACAAATGTAACTTGACCAACACTCGCGGGACAAATGCATTCGAAACGCGGGGAAATTTGCGTGACACGCAAATGCGTGTTGGGAGTCACGTGGAGTACTCGCGTTATATCCCTCGTGTTTCATTTCAACCCGTGTGTTGCGTGTCACACTGTACATGCATGTCTTTTTAAGTGTTTCAAGATTTCACATCATGGTAGTGTAGAATGATATTCATGAACCAAGGATGCATTCTGCACACCCAAAAAATGAAACATTTATTGTTTACGTTGTTTTCTGTTACTAGACTCAAACGTGTGACTATTACACTTCACGTAAGCATGCGGTTTGTTGTGTTGTGACCATGTCGTGACTAACTGTATTCGACTACATCGTTTGGCGTCTTTCACAATTGCGATTGTACATGTATGTAATAAAACGTGCCTGCACACTTGACGACTCAAAACGAGATGAACGATATCTTCCGGTCGATGAAAGACGGGCGCGTTCACTTCGTCTTTATTATGCATATTGAAAATGTCTTACTGTGTTGCTTATGTGACTACTTTCCGGTTTTAGTACAATCCGTAATTTTAACAGTTAAAACATATACTAGTATTAATAACTTCAGCCTCAGACAACTATAGTGGTTTGAGTTTCAGCTAAACAACAGCAAGGCTTTCATATTGCCGTAATAGCCGGCAATTTACATGTTTGTGTATTTATCATTTGGAAGTAGCTTACAGCATGAAGGTAGACAAAGGTTGTGATTTTACTAGTCTAGTAACTATTAGGGAAACAATGAGATTACTTAGCTACACAGTGCACAAGTCGTACAGATACCCGTAAAACACGTTTCTAACTTGAATGGGAACAAGACGAAACATACACTGTACTTCAACATTATTCAGAGTCGTCGCCATGTGGAGGTCACGAGTGTTATGGTCAATACAAATATGTACAGTGTATGAGTAAATGACCGTGCGAGTAGAATACATTTGCATTAACACTCAAGGCTAGCGACTTTTTCTACTCCGCTGCAGGTGATAACACAATTTCATATTTACCCACTTCTTATGAATGGCTTCCAATGAAATTTAGTTTGTGTCTTATAAATCTTTGAGCATAGACGTCGTTTCTCTCCAACCTTACGCTATGCTTTGAGTTTGTAACATGTTGGAAACGACGACGTCATCAGTGGACATTTCTGCGCGCAATGTACATAGGCTTATAAGTATTGTTAAAGTCAACGACACCCGGGACTTGTATTCTCACAAGTAGTTTTTGAACTTTTTACTGAAGTTCAAACGATTAAAAGAAGTGTTTTAGTGGTCTGAGACTTAAGTCGTGGTTTTGTCCTTGGAGTTTAATGAACACACACTAGATTTGTTTAGTTTCCTACCCTATTAAATTGTCTTACACATTACATCGAATGTTATCCAGGATGTGTTTAAACACCGTAGTTTATTTATTTTAGGGATAACGACATCTAATCTATGCTTGTGTCAACAGTTCTTGAAATGTGCACGTATGTCATTTTAGCGAGTGTTATGTTTCTTGAAAATCGTTTTTGAAACAGAAAGCATTTTTATATCGTTGCTACATGAAACGATCAATAACTAAATTTGTTGTAGTGAAAAAAAAAGTATAGTAGCCCTAATCACGTTTATTTACGCTGTGTGCAATCATTACAGATTCAATGAACAAGTACGTCTTTTACAGTAGATTTTTACATGTTATATTTTCCGTACCGTCTCGGGCGAAAATCAGTAGTGCGTTCATCATGCATCATGTTGCTGTCTTTGAAACGACGGCATGGTCGTGAACTATTGTCGTTGGCTTGTTTTTGACTTAAGCCTAGTCTTTGATTTTCAAGTCCATTGATCGTTTCTTACATATGATTCGTCATGCGTCAGGACATATTATGTAATATGTTTGACTGCTGCTATTGTGTTCCTATTTTATATTTTCTGACTGGAGAGCTATCACAGTAAATCATTCATGTTTTGCCCATGTGCATGTGTGTAGCATGTTATTGTTCACATCTGCATTTACCCGTAAAATACATTGTGATTGATCGACTTCGACTTGCGCAACATGTCTGCTAGCTAGGTATGAGAACGCTCTTCAAAGTTCAAAGTTCGAATTGCGTGAAATATAATTAGCGACACATAACTTCGACCATGGGTGGATTGGTGGAGATTCTGTCAAAATACCAACTAACGTGTAACCAACGAAATCTCATGACAGTAATTTTCATTTTCAATACTTTCTTAGATTTGCTAATTACGTGTATTTGCAATAGGAGAATTCTGCCGTTGCAAGGTTGACGCAATCTTTCGCTTACCGAGATTAGTAGTTAAATCACTTGTACACTAACATGAAGTGGTTTCGCAACATTTTGTATAAAACACTTCCGAGTACAAATATGTAAATCTTACTAATTTCTTTTCCTGTTACAATGATGTGATTTTGTGTAGAATGTGTCAATTGTTTTAATGTCAGGGCCCGTAATTTTCACATGAAGTTCTCTTGTCCGTCGGGAGAACGGATTTATGTTTTCACTTGTTCAGACACAAAGTTTACTTGGCAAAAGGCGTCGTGCGACGGCCTACCTGACTTATAGTATATTGAATACTGTAATATTTCATTATGATAAAATAATTGTAAATGGTATGGCATGAAACAATATACTTTGAGTATTTTTGTTGATGTTAGTTTTCGAAATTCAAATTTCAATTTCGACGGATCAGGAGAGGGTATTGTCATCACCTTGACATGTTGAAATAACAGCAGATAGGAAATTTAACTGTTTAGTCCTTGAATTTAAAAAATCTCCAGGGGAGGGAGGGAACTCCCTGCCGTACCCACCACCCACTTGGCTCCTTCAAACTTCAAATCAACTTTTACCGTTTACCTTTCAATTTTACCAGCAATAAGTGCTTGTAGTCTAGCTATCGTTACAACAACTTCCTCACGTCACTTATACATGTACGCCACAATACAACATGTACATGTGATCATGACACGCGTGTACCATGTCTTCACTTTAATAGTGAGGTCATGCAAGGAGGACTTTAATAGCTATCCATGTAATACGTCGATGTCAAGTCATACCAAATATGATCCAGTATTTATGTCAGAAGTGGAACTAGTTTAATTGTATCTGCTGTCCAGTAGTGGAATGTGATGAGCTAAAATAATACATTATAAATGAACTGCTATCACACTATCATAGGTTTTGACAACGCTTCACACATGCATAAAAAGTGTGTTGTTTTCAGTGTCACTCAACGGTCACCCAACTCTCGTGGCCCGGGATTATTTTCGTGGCTATCCTGAAAGGGTCTATAACACATTTTCAGACGATAAAATCTTTGAAATAACAACCATTTAAATAACGTGTGCGTCTTTTGATTTACAAAATGTATATAATATGCTACAAATACACGAATCCTGTAGTTTATTGAGTGTCCGTATCGTTCAGTAAACCCTCGTGGGGTGGGATAATTTATGTTGACTTTACCTCATAAGTGACAAATTTGATAGAGAAATTAAACCTAAGCCTGAATATTCGTCGATGGAAAATAAATATTCTTAGTTACTTTTACATACGGGAGTATTCTGAATGTGTGTCTATAGACTAGGGTTCGCACGGTCCTGGAAAACCCTAGAATTTCAAACCCTCCCTAGAAACCCTGGAAAATGCACCCTAACCCTAAAAATGATCGCGATCGATTGATTGGCGATCGACATTTCAGTACGTGCTCGAGCACATATTCACATGATTCACTACACTCGTTGAATAACCTTTTTACCCTTTATACTGTACCATACGAACTTTTGGTTTTGCCCTGTTCGGAGTCCATCAACGTCATATCAACGTTCTCTTGATTACATGACCTGACTATTAATTTTCAAAATTATTACATCAAGTTTCCACTTTAAACACGCCCATCTGAAGCCCTGATCGACGTGTAAACTTAACAACTGTAAATTAAAAGGGAAATGCCTGACATATTCGATGATATCGTCTAAAAATCTAACATTTTGGATAACTATCCCTTTCCCAATGATCGGTAATATCGGATAAAAGACTTCGTCTTGAAAGTCTAAGTTATTCAATGTGTTAGATATCTATCGGATAGCATCGATAACATCGATAACATTTGATAAATATGCTTCATTGGGAAGGAATCTCTGTCGTCTGGATAGGTATTCAAAATGTTTGTTTTTTAGACAATATTATCGGATAAAAACGCTTCATCGGGAAGAGAAGTCCGTCGTCAAGTTTGTCTAAGTTTTTCAAAATGTTATATGTTTAACGATGCTATCGGATAACACCCGACACTACCGTACAGGCGTAGGCACACGTCCACACAAATGGCTGTCTGATATAGTTATTTTTCGTTGAAATAGAATTGACGAAATGCAATAACAACGTAATACATTTTTGTAATTACATTTCTTCTTGTAGACGTAGGTATTGTTTTCAAGTTGCACTATCACCGTTTTGATTTCTGAAGGCCAGAGTTAATATGTAGTTTATTGAATGTCATGGTGTAACTCTGTCGTTCACGCAACCCTCGTGTTGCGGGACCATATTTCCATTTTGTACTTGTTAAGGATGCATAATTTTTTTCTTGCATTCATTTAATATGACAGCTTTTATCACCACAATAGTTAAAGGGAACACACTGAGTGCGTACGTATATATATCAAAGATAACTGTTTTTGCTGCATACTTGGTATTCACAGTATTCGGCCACTTTTTCATCTCCTCGTATCACAGGTTCATTTTTGTGACTATCGAAAAAGAGACAAGTTATGCTTTCAAAAATAAACGTTTTAAGAATCTGTGCATCTTTTTATCTCGCAAATATAATAAATAATGTAAGTTTTCTCAATACCTCACCGGCACAGACAGCATGTACATGTACATGCACATTGTACATGTACTGTGGTGCGTCAACTCGCGTGACTTGGGCCGTGTTTCGTGGCTAACCTTAAATGTCAAATCTTATATGAGATATGATAAAACTGCTTAGTTGAAAAGGGATCTCCGTCATCTAGATAGTCTAAGTTACGAAACTGTTAGATTTTTGGACGATGTTATCGGATAAAAACGCTTGGACGGGAAGGGACCTCCGTCATCAACTTTGTTTAGTACGTTATTCAACATGTTAGATTAATTTATTTGGTCGGGGTGTAGTCATCCAGGATGCTTGCACGAAATACATTTACTACATTATTTTATACATTCACTACTTATTATTACGAATGTACATTGCATGTTTGATTTCATTATTTCAGCACAAGAAAAAAAAACGTACCATAAATCTTAATCACTAATTCATCTGCTTTTACATGTAATACATCTAACATGACGCTGTCGTACATGGCACACATCTACATGTACACACATTTTAATTGACTGAAATGGTTGTCCGATACAATTATTTTTCGTTGAAATAAAATGGGCAAAATGTAATACAAAGTAATTTATTTTTATCTTATAAACGTAGGTATTCTTTTCAAGTCGCACTATCACATGCCAGTTTACATGAGAGTTATGTAGTGTACATGATTGTACATGTGTATAAGATGTCACGATGTAACTCTGTCGTTCACGCAACACGTCACGCAACCCTCGTGTTGCGGGACCATATTTCCAGTTTGTACTTTGCATCTTTTCTAAGCTTTTGTCACCAAAGTCATTTTAAGGAGGAACACGCCGAGTTTGTACGTTTATCAAGTATAACAATTTTTACTTGAATATTTCGGTGTTTACATTCTTCAACCACTTTTCCCTGCCTCGTGATGCAGGGTCATTTTCATAGCTATCGTAAAGGAGACGAAGTTGGGCTTTAAAAAATAAACGTTTTAAGAATCTTTTTATCTCGCAAATATGAAATATAAGATTTCTCAACATACAGCATATACATGTACCGTGGTGTCTCTGTGCCTCTCAACTGTCATTGAACTCGAAAATCACGGAGTAACGTGTGGAATTGTGTCTTTCCCTAGGGTATGTAGCTATGTATTACCTGTGGGAGCTAAACTAGATAAACGCAGCTAAACTGCATGACTTTAGCGGATATGTATGTTCTAAACTTATAAACTATCCACTAATTAGTCCCTAGCGAAAAAAGTTTTACAAGGATGTATCCGCTAATTATCGCATCTAAATATCGTTCTCAACTTTATAAACGTTATCCACTAATTATGGCATCTAAATATCTACCTACACTTTATACATTATATAAACTATCCGCTAATTAGACGGGCACAATATCAATGTGACAATAGGGAGTATGATTTTTGAAGCATGTGCTAAAGTATATAATGAGACGTACATATGATGTGATGAGGAGCGAGACGGTCATCAGTTGTTGAAAAATATTTGCAAATTTTGGCGAGGCAGTACTGTTGACTGGCTTTTAAATGAACAGCGTTTGAATTTAAGTACTTTACGTCTGAGAATTGTCTGGAGGAGAACTTTGGTTACGACACTAGAGGAATGAGAAGATATATAGCAGGAGTATGTGAAGAAGAAGTTGAAATAATTTTCAGCAGCGAGCCGAAGGTACGAAATCAATATTGTATACTTCTTTTTCTTCTTTTTTGAATTTCTTTTTGTACTGGGAATTCCTCCCACCGATTTTCTGTTATGCAGACATGTACACACAATCACACGAATTTCCACAGAGTTCCATTCAGGTGTGGGACTACCTGACAGGGCCATGTTGCACGCTCTATATCACGTTACAGCTGTGGAACTGTCAAGGCTTTCCCAGTCAGTCCACAGGCTATCATTGAGTCACCCAGGCCCGGCAAACAGCACCTGTGGGCTCGTGTGAGTAATCGTCCCCGACTTTTCGAGTCATTACTTTAAGCCCCCCCCCCCCCCGACATTCGCATTGGTCTTGTGAGTGAGAGACGGCTGAGTGATACAGCCTACCCATCGAGTCTGTAGAACACTCGCCCTGGATTTTGGTCGGTCACAGAAAAATCCCTAGTTTCCAGTGGGATTCAAACCCATCAGTCGACCTCCCGACTGCTACTCCTGTGCACTAACCACCATGCTACACGGAGCTGGTATATCGAATCAATATGTATGATTTTTTTAAAAACATGTTTTCACACACACACACACACACACACACACACACACACACACACACGTACGTACGTACATACACACGTACGCACGTACGTACGTACGTACGTGTACGTACATACATACATACATACATACATACATACATACATACATACATACATACATACATGCACGCATGCATGAATGCATACATACATACATACATACATACATACATACATACATACATACAGTACAAGACTGCAACGAAAACTGTGAAACATTTATAGGACATTTCATATATAGAGACACACAATTAGGCCGACTTCTTTTTTGTCTCGTCAAATGCCTGCTCCCGCGCCGCAAACCCATTTTAGATGTAGTAATCACGTTACTTCTGGGACGGAAAAAAATCGACAATTTATGCTGCAGCTTGGATCGAATTATGAAGATTTCTCGGGTTCGATTACATTCTGGTATTTTGCTATCGACTTGTAGCGATTGTTGAGCTCCTAGTTTTATCGAGGTCCAAATCAGCAATAGAATTCGATGATCAACCCAATGCTCTCCAAAATCATTAGTAGCATTTTCACTATTGCTACTATTGTAAGACACGACGCCTATATAGCTATGCTACATAAGATTTATAAAAAAAAACAATCCATCGAACATGATAAAGTCGTCGTTGAATTTGCCACTGGCTGCTATTGCTTAGTATACTACATGTAAATATACTGAGACGAAACGCTCCTCTCTATATGACGTTGTATTCCCAAACGTTAGAACAATAGGCAGTGTAACATATAACTTGTAAGTTCATGGCTGCTCGGGTCGGTCACCAATCGCCTGTTTGACTTTTTTTTTCTCACTTCTGCAATTTTGAATAGTTACCTTTGAATTTACTGGTTAAGAGTCATGTAAAGAAAAAATTTCAAGATTGTGGTATAGGGTATATAGAATCACCTTTAAAAGAGGGGGAAACACACCCGTTGATGTGTCATATCTCACACAATTCTTGAGATTCAAGTGCCAGATTGTTTTTCGTTTGATTATATTTGCTGTGACATAACCATAATACTATGAGTTGTAAACAGAAACATTCTTGACGTTCGACTAGCATGCATAAAATTTGAAAGGAGGACACACCGCTTCATGGATTCTACATTACACAAAAATTATATATTGGCGTTTATATTATACTTTCCGCGATTTTCGAAGAAAAATAAATATCGTAGCCTTCCACAAAAACAAACACAAACGCTGCCGTTTCCCGCAATTTTCTCCTACTCGGAAAGGTCACTGATTCCGTAAACAGGCTAGGCGAGCTAGACTTCACATGTGTGCATAAGATTATAAGATTTACTTATTGTATTAGTGGTCTGAGTTCAAACACCTTCCACCTTCCCCAGTGCTGTAACATCTTTTGCCCGTGGCATTCCTCGCTAATTCATCGTTACCAGAATTTGATTGTTTCTAAGGACGTATTAATACTATTATTAGGCATGCTTACGATAATTTCTTTACATGTCTACGCACAGGCTTCCAATCCCTGTTACTGTCTGTACCATATATATTTTATTTGACCATTTTCGTCAGGGACAAAAATCTCTGGTTTGCGAAAGCTACTACCATCGAATACATCCAGTTGATAATATTTGTCTCTGTCACTATCTTTAAATCTCCTTCCATTGATCTGCTTCCATGCATTGAATCTAGCTCACTGTACGCCCACTACTCCATTCACCAATTGTGAGGTCATGTAATGTTATATAATGTTATGTAATGTACATTAGTCATAAAACAAGGTTCACGTACCCAATATCTGAATACAATATTGAGGATAGCGCAACATGTTATCTGTAAAGAATAATATTTAACTCGAGAGTGTAATCACGGTGAGGGCAAATCGTATGCGGCGTCCACGATCGATATTAGACGATAAACGTAATATTTGATTGTAATACATATGTAACATTTGATATATATGTAACAACGTCAAGTAAAATCACACGTTCGCAAACTATTCCTGGTAACATATTTTTGGTTCATCTGAAGACATTTCATCACCCAGTATCTGGGCTATTACAGATCCTGTACTTACATTCAACTAAAGTCATGATCGTACATAGCGGTAGAAACATACATATAAAGAGTACAGAGTAGAGACTGAACTTCTTGAGATAGTCACAGCTCAGACCACTAAGGTCACACCAAGACAAATCACTGGGCTATCAACAATTCCATTTATCCGCATTTCTCAAGTCAAGCACCAACAACATTTCAGTGAATTTGATATTTTATTATTGTAAATGTGGTAGGCAGTGTTGTACTTACATTTGTTTCGGGTACTAGCCACGAAACACGGCCCAACTCACGCAGTAAGGTGTATTAGCTAGTTTTGAAAGTTTAGCTAGGACTTAGAAGTTTAGACAGCTAAGCTAGAAGTGTATAAATCTAAACTTTTTTAAGTTTAGAAAGTTTAGCTTGAAATTTAGTCACCTAAGTTAGAAGTGTCTAACCATTATGGTCTAACTCTAATTCTAAACTTTATAAACTATAGCTATCTAAAGTTTATCAACTTTAGCTCGATATTTAGATGGTCTAAATAGCGGATAAAGTTTAGACTTTATAAACTATCCACTATTTAGACCATCTAAATATCGTTATAAACTTTCTAAATTGTCCACTATTTAGACGATCTGAACTTAAATATCCCACAACGATATATCCGCTATTTAGACGATCTAAATATCGTTCTGAACTTTATAAATTATCCGCTAACTAGATGAACTGTCCCTACTGTAAAAAGTTTTACAAGGATATATCCGCCAATTATCCGATCTAAAAATCGTTGTAAACTTTAGAAAGTTTATAAACTATCCACACATATGCCCTTTATCTGTCATAATGTTGACACATTGTTTGACATGTACGGGATTAGCACACACTTACATAACCTCTTCTCAATTATGGCATTTCTGTACACACATATGACCCCATAACAATTGAACTTGTATTACGTCATTCTTCTAACATTAGATTTAAACTTGCCTAGCCACTTGAAGCACTCGTGCTCCCCGCATTCAGTGTTTACATGGTTTACATTATATATGTCTTAGAATTTTAGCAACCGAGGATGGTATCGACACTTGTCTTTGTTTTCCAATGGCAAGCACGTTATCTTTGTGTGCTTTATGCAATGAAAATAGTCGACAAGATATTCTAAATTTTGAAATAGAACTTCTGCTCCAACGTTACCCTTTCGCCTCAAATTGACTCGAACTCACAAGCGTGATCATAACCGGCATATCGAAATCGACTGAAATTCTCACTACAATTCTGAGTAGAAAAACAAACACCTGTGTGCTAATGTGACGGGTATTCACATGTATATAATGGTGCATACATTACAATAATTACGCAACAAGGACGGACTTTGGACAACATTCTGGCTGTACAGTCGTAAAACCTGTCAACATTACAGTTTATCTTACAGCCAACAAATGTGTCCGAGTCATTTGCAGGCATTCGGTTGGCATACCACAGTGAGCGCAGGCTCAGTTAGTTTTGTTTACAAATATAAACAAACAAGTAAACAAACAAACAAACACACAAACAAAACACAAGTAAAAAAACAGACAAACAAATAAACAAGTAAACAAACAAATAAACAAGTAAACAAACGTAGAAATAAACAAACAAACAAACAAACAAATAAATAAATAAAGCAAACAAAAGCAAACAAACAAAGCAAACAAAAGCAAACAAACAAACAAACTAACCGACACATGAGTAGATACATACATGAGTAAACGACAACAAACAAACACTACCCCCATATATGATCTAGCGAGGTGTATTTTTGACTGATCTGAAGTCAAATTATGGCATTTTTTTCAGGATACGAAAATTATAATAGTACTCGCTTTTGGGTATGGATGTTGATCAGTCTCAACCCTTTTGGGTTATTTCCAGATGTGACCATGTGGGGGGGGGGGGAGTAGTGTTTGTTCGTTGGTTTGTTGTTGTTTACTCATGTATGTATCTACTCATGTGTCGATTAGTTTGTTTTTGTTTGTTTCTTTTGTTTGTTTGTTTGTTTGTTTATTCGTTTTTATTTGTGTGTTTATTTGTTGTTGTTTTTTACTTGTTTGTGTTTTGTTTGTTTGTTTGTTTACTTGTTTGTTTATATTTGCATTAAAACTAACTGAGCCTGAGCTCCCTGTGGGCATACTTAACAACAGTATTGTACTTGGCATGCGTTTGTACTCGTTCATTGTTATTTTCAATACAATATGAGGGTTTGGGTTCTGTGTCTCCTCCTCCCCAACTGTTCCACTTTCTTTGGCTTGTTTTGATTCGTTACTACCTGGTCGTTATCTTCAGTGTGGCCACTGCAAAACGTTCATGCACGTCTTGAAAAATATTTGGCATCCACGAGGCACATTTCACAGATGTCTTTGGTGCTGCACACGCTGGCCTCCTTATCTTCTCATTGTCGTCGATTCAGTGACACGGTTACCCTCGGCCCAGCCTGGTACATCGCAGACATGCGAAGTCCGCTAGGAAACAAAAACAAAACCACACCTTTTTATTCAAATATATTCACTATGGAAAACTCGATATCGAACGAGGAACCGTCACTCCACGTTGTAGTTACAACTAGTATACTACTAAGTACCATCTTGGAAGGAACAAGTATTCCCTCACATCTATGTATTTTCCATAGTTGTCAAAATGTATGTATGTATGTATGTATGTATGTATGTATGTATGCATGTATGTATGTATGTATGCATGCATGCATACGCACGCACGTACGTACGTACGTACGTGTGTGTGTGTGTACGTACGTACGTACGTACATATGTATGCATGTACGTACGTATGTACGTACGTACGTATGTATGTATGTATGTATGTATGTATGTATGTATGTATGTATGTATGGAGTCAGTATAATTACCCTAAGGTGTGGATGCATGTATGTAATAAATGAATGCCGTCCAGGTCAATACACGCCTCCTATGCATGCATGTATGCATGTGTGTGTGTATGTATGTATGTATGTATGTATGTATGTATGTATGTATGTATGTATGTATGTATGTATGCATTCATGCATGCGTGCATGTATGCATGTATGTATGTATGTATGTATGTATGTATGTATGTATGTATGTATGTATGTACGTACGTACGTACGTACGTACGTACGTACGTGTGTATGTACGTACGTGCGTGCGTGTGTGTGTGTGTGTGTGTGTGTGTGTGAAAACATGTTTTTTAAAAAGTCATACATATTGATTCGAGTGCCTGTGACATGACAGTGTATATAAGGAAGTTTGTACAATAAACCAGCTCCGTGTAGCATGGTGGTTAGTGCACAGGAGTAGCAGTCGGGAGGTCATGGGTTTGAATCCCACTGGAAACTAGGGATTTTTCTGTGACCGACCCAAATCCAGGGCGAGTGTTCTACAGACTCGATGGGTAGGCTGTATCACTCAGCCGTCTCTCACTCACAAGACCAATGCGAATATCTGGGGGGGGGGTGCCTTAGAATAATGACTCGAAAAGTCGGGGACGATTACTCACACGAGCCCACAGGTGCTGTTTGCAGGGCCTGGGTGACTCAATGATAGCCTGTGGACTGACTGGGAAAGCCTTGACAGTTCCACAGCTGTAACGTGATATAGAGCGTGCAACATGGCCCTGTCGGGTAGTCCCACACCTGAATGGAACTCTGTGGAAATTCGTGTGATTGTGTGTACATGTCTGCATAACTGAAAATCGGTGGGAGGAATTCCCAGTACAAAAGAAATTCAAAAAAGAAGAAAAAGAAGTATACAATATTGATTTCGTACCTTCGGCTCGCTGCTGAAAATTATTTCAACTTCTTCTTCACATACTCCTGCTATATATCTTCTCATTCCTCTAGTGTCGTAACCAAAGTTCTCCTCCAGACAATTCTCAGACGTAAAGTACTTAAATTCAAACGCTGTTCATTTAAAAGCCAGTCAACAGTACTGCCTCGCCAAAATTTGCAAATATTTTTCAACAACTGATGACCGTCTCGCTCCTCATCACATCATATGTACGTCTCATTATATACTTTAGCACATGCTTCAAAAATCATACTCCCTATTGTCACATTGATATTGTGCCCGTCTAATTAGCGGATAGTTTATATAATGTATAAAGTGTAGGTAGATATTTAGATGCCATAATTAGTGGATAACGTTTATAAAGTTGAGAACGATATTTAGATGCGATAATTAGCGGATACATCCTTGTAAAACTTTTTTCGCTAGGGACTAATTAGTGGATAGTTTATAAGTTTAGAACATACATATCCGCTAAAGTCATGCAGTTTAGCTGCGTTTATCTAGTTTAACTCCCACAGGTAATACATAGCTACATACCCTAGGGAAAGACACAATTCCACACGTTACTCCGTGATTTTCGAGTTCAATGACAGTTGAGAGGCACAGAGACACCACGGTACATGTATACGCTGTATGTTGAGAAATCTTATATTTCATATTTGCGAGATAAAAAGATTCTTAAAACGTTTATTTTTTAAAGCCCAACTTCGTCTCCTTTACGATAGCTATGAAAATGACCCTGCATCACGAGGCAGGGAAAAGTGGTTGAAGAATGTAAACACCGAAATATTCAAGTAAAAATTGTTATACTTGATAAACGTACAAACTCGGCGTGTTCCTCCTTAAAATGACTTTGGTGACAAAAGCTTAGAAAAGATGCAAAGTACAAAATGGAAATATGGTCCCGCAACACGAGGGTTGCGTGACGTGTTGCGTGAACGACAGAGTTACATCGTGACATCTTATACACATGTACAATCATGTACACTACATAACTCTAGATCTCATGTAATCTGGCATGTGATAGTGCGACTTGAAAAGAATACCTACGTTTATAAGATAAAAATAAATTACTTTGTATTGCATTTTGCCCATTTTATTTCAACGAAAAAATAATTGTATCGGACAACCATTTCAGTCAATTAAAATGTGTGTACATGTAGATGTGTGCCATGTACGACAGCGTCATGTTAGATGTATTACATGTAAAAGCAGATGAATTAGTGATTAAGATTTATGGTACGTTTTTTTTTCTTGTGCTGAAATAATGAAATCAAACATGCAATGTACATTCGTAATAATAAGTAGTGAATGTATAAAATAATGTAGTAAATGTATTTCGTGCAAGCATCCTGGATGACTACACGCCGACCAAATAAATTAATCTAACATGTTGAATAACGTACTAAACAAAGTTGATGACGGAGGTCCCTTCCCGTCCAAGCGTTTTTATCCGATAACATCGTCCAAAAATCTAACAGTTTCGTAACTTAGACTATCTAGATGACGGATATCCCTTTTCAACTAAGCAGTTTTATCATATCTCATATAAGATTTGACATTTAAGGTTAGCCACGAAACACGGCCCAAGTCACGCGAGTTGACGCACCACAGTACATGTACAATGTGCATGTACATGTACATGCTGTCTGTGCCGGTGAGGTATTGAGAAAACTTACATTATTTATTATATTTGCGAGATAAAAAGATGCACAGATTCTTAAAACGTTTATTTTTGAAAGCATAGCTTGTCTCTTTTTCGATAGTCACAAAAATGAACCTGTGATACGAGGAGATGAAAAAGTGGCCGAATACTGTGAATACCAAGTATGCAGCAAAAACAGTTATCTTTGATATATATACGTACACACTCAGTGTGTTCCCTTTAACTACTGTGGTGATAAAAGCTGTCATATTAAATGAATGCAAGAAAAAAATTATGCATCCTTAACAAGTACAAAATGGAAATATGGTCCCGCAACACGAGGGTTGCGTGAACGACAGAGTTACACCATGACATTCAATAAACTACATATTAACTCTGGCCTTCAGAAATCAAAACGGTGATAGTGCAACTTGAAAACAATACCTACGTCTACAAGAAGAAATGTAATTACAAAAATGTATTACGTTGTTATTGCATTTCGTCAATTCTATTTCAACGAAAAATAACTATATCAGACAGCCATTTGTGTGGACGTGTGCCTACGCCTGTACGGTAGTGTCGGGTGTTATCCGATAGCATCGTTAAACATATAACATTTTGAAAAACTTAGACAAACTTGACGACGGACTTCTCTTCCCGATGAAGCGTTTTTATCCGATAATATTGTCTAAAAAACAAACATTTTGAATACCTATCCAGACGACAGAGATTCCTTCCCAATGAAGCATATTTATCAAATGTTATCGATGTTATCGATGCTATCCGATAGATATCTAACACATTGAATAACTTAGACTTTCAAGACGAAGTCTTTTATCCGATATTACCGATCATTGGGAAAGGGATAGTTATCCAAAATGTTAGATTTTTAGACGATATCATCGAATATGTCAGGCATTCCCCTTTTAATTTACAGTTGTTAAGTTTACACGTCGATCAGGGCTTCAGATGGGCGTGTTTAAAGTGGAAACTTGATGTAATAATTTTGAAAATTAATAGTCAGGTCATGTAATCAAGAGAACGTTGATATGACGTTGATGGACTCCGAACAGGGCAAAACCAAAAGTTCGTATGGTACAGTATAAAGGGTAAAAAGGTTATTCAACGAGTGTAGTGAATCATGTGAATATGTGCTCGAGCACGTACTGAAATGTCGATCGCCAATCAATCGATCGCGATCATTTTTAGGGTTAGGGTGCATTTTCCAGGGTTTCTAGGGAGGGTTTGAAATTCTAGGGTTTTCCAGGACCGTGCGAACCCTAGTCTATAGACACACATTCAGAATACTCCCGTATGTAAAAGTAACTAAGAATATTTATTTTCCATATATTCAGGCTTAGGTTTAATTTCTCTATCAAATTTGTCACTTATGAGGTAAAGTCAACATAAATTATCCCACCCCACGAGGGTTTACTGAACGATACGGACACTCAATAAACTACAGGATTCGTGTATTTGTAGCATATTATATACATTTTGTAAATCAAAAGACGCACACGTTATTTAAATGGTTGTTATTTCAAAGATTTTATCGTCTGAAAATGTGTTATAGACCCTTTCGGGATAGCCACGAAAATAATCCCGGGCCACGAGAGTTGGGTGACCGTTGAGTGACACTGAAACAGTGAAAACAACACACTTTTTATGCATGTGTGAAGCGTTGTCAAAATCTATGATAGTGTGATAGCAGTTCATTTATAATGTATTATTTTAGCTCATCACATTCCACTACTGGACAGCAGATACAATTAACTAGTTCCACTTCTGACATAAATACTGGATCATATTTGGTATGACTTGACATCGACGTATTACATGGATAGCTATTAAAGTCCTCCTTGCATGACCTCACTATTAAAGTGAAGACATGGTACACGCGTGTCATGATCACATGTACATGTTGTATTGTGGCGTACATGTATAAGTGACGTGAGGAAGTTGTTGTAACGATAGCTAGACTACAAGCACTTATCACACAGCAGCAATTGTAATTTATCTAAACGTATTATGTTCAATTTCGTTCAAGTTATTAAGTTCTTTAAGAAATTGCTCAGCCCCATGACCTTTGAATACTGGTCAATTTGTGACAGTTGTAAAATTATTTTGTCATCAGCTTTGTACATATACACTACCTGTCCTTACTTCTCATGTCGGTGACCAAGGAATCATTACTTGAAAGAATAATCATGCGAATAAGCCAACCACCAAAGCCATTTATCAATTTGTAACAGCGCAAACTGTCAATATGACAATTTAGACAATGTACCGTACGTAAACTTAGACGTCCGTTATGTACATGTACATGTACATGTAGTCTATCTGCTAGACCTCGGATGTTCTTCACATAGAATACGACACACGACCGAACATCGCATGTTTGGGCAAGCCTTCACTGCGAACTTCGTTCGCTTATACTATCGAAAGAAAGCCCGAACGTCTAGCAGCAAGACTCATGCATATGTACATGTACTATTTAGTTCACAACAAGTAAAACCATTTAGATTTAGTGACTAACTCAACCAAAAATGCATCGAAGTCCATTTTCTAAGTACACGTTTCTTAGTTTTCTAGGGGCTTTTGCAGTAAAAAAAATACACGCAAATCCTTGTACATGTGCATGTACTCTATACTCGTAGTTCTAGAATAAATACTGAAAACTGTTCCAGGGATGTAACACTGCTGCCCCTCCCCCCGGGGGGGGGGGTACTCAGTGTAGTAACGGCATATATACTTGTATGTACCGCGGTTTTGACATCCCCCTCCCCTTCGACGTACATGTACAAAAGTCATGTACATGTACATGTATGGTACATTGTACGTATTTGTCCTTTTCGGGATAGCCACGAAAATAGTCCCGTGCCACATCGTTTAAAACGTTCATTTTATGGCGTGGAAAGGGTTATTTTTAGTGAATCATATTCCCAAAGACTTGCATATTATATCATATTGGAAGATAAAAAAGACATAACGCTTTCATAACGCTTATTTTACAGCCATTTAAAATCGATATGTTCATTTGTCATTTATATGCGACACTCATTATTTAAAACGTTCATGGAATAAAAATGTGTGGCAGCCATTATCTCTTTTGGGATAAACACAACAATGACCCCACGCGTCACGCGGGGATGAGTGATTTTATGATCGAATTACACCAAGACGTATTAAAAAAAAATTTGTGGTTCCGATTACGCTCAATTTTAGAATAGTTGGGGTAGATAGATTTTTTTTTAATTTTCATACGTGAGTGTCAAGTTCAGGTAGTTATGTTTTCCGCTGTCGCCATATGGTCTCTGTGTTATTGGTTTCTTCCCATCAGATCACAGGGTAAAGGACAAATGATCAATTTTGTACTCGCGATTTTCCGGATTTCTAATATTATTTTCTGTATATTTCAAATTTAAGTTTTAAATACTGTTTCCTCTCACTGTTTTTTTCTATTTCCTACCTGATATCAATGTCTTATCTGTGTTTATCAGCTTTGCATTAATTAGTAGCTTGCTAGAACAAACTCGCTATTTGCCCAAATTAACGCATTATACCGTGAGTGTAAACATCTACTGATACCACTAATGGTAGCACACGGATTAAAAGACAAAAATAAGTGTATGAAAAAAAAAAGATTTTGTCAATTTGCTATCAACGGGAAATATCTGAGGCGACGTCATCGATAGAAATGAGCGTCACATGCATGATGGCCCGTATCAAGTTTTCCCCCTTTAAATTGAGATCGTAATTATATTCACCGACTGCAAAATGGTAACCTACATGTACATACACATATATGATGAACGTGAGTTATATTTTATGAAGGGATAGTAGATTGTAGTCATGTGGGTTGAGTGAATAAATATATATTAAACATCAAATATATCCCGCCCACTAGCTACGGACTACTGCACTGTTTATTTATTGGTAGTGCAGAGAAAACTGAGCAGTGACGACAAAATAAATGAATTAGATGTAATTACAAATATTAACATATATCACGCTTTCTATGACTAATAAGTGTATCGATTTTACAGCGATATTTATCATGATACGCGGATAACCTTTGACACTGCTGACATCCGTTGTTGACCCAGAGGCTAGGTCGACATTCCAAAGACGAGTCTGTACGCATTCGATTCGTACTGTGCTTGCCATTTCGTTTATGTGAAAGTGCATAACAGTGTATTCGTCCACCTTGTATCGTTGCTAAAACATCGATATTCAAAACATTTTCATGTCTATGGTTCTCCGTGGTTATAGCATAGACAGATCAGTGCATAAAGTCGTGAGCGGTCTATAATCACTAACAAGGTTCATACGGCCAGACGAAATTGACAAAAGCAGTGCTGATAAATCACCAAATTCGTGAATAAAATAGCGTGTGACCACCCATGCTAAGCCATATGTGTATGTGTTGTTTTACAGTGAGGGCGGGAAGTATATATAAACCAAAAGGGATTACGTAGAGCATAGAAGTATCACCCACGTGTAGAGTTCGTGGGATCAAGACACAACACAGGCCGATAATATACCAGCGTTCCTACCGACAACTACATGTACGTGGACCTACTTGTAAGTTGTGGTAAACATAATAACATCAGGATAATCATAGTCAAACAAACGCTGGCACAGTTGCGGTCAATGTTTAGGCAGTCTTTTTTTTTTTACTGAGCAGCAACTTTATGTAACACATTCTACAATATCCTGGTGAAATTTGGTCAGTATAAATTCACTACATAGCCATAGGAATTGAACTTGGTTTCATTCTACTATATAGTGTACTATCGTAAATAACATCACGTCCATGCATTTCACGTGGACCTACACGGAAGCAAAATGCGTGGACACAGCCACGCATGTGTGAAATCCCTCGTTTACACACGCGATAATCCCTCGTTTACAACGCGGGAATGGTCAAGAAACATTTGTCTGGTAGTGTATATATATATATATATATATATATATATATATATATATATATATATATATATATATATATATATATATATATATATATATATATATATATATTACCATTGCTCGGTTGACGGCAACGCGGTCAAAGATATCGGGTTCTTTGCACAATACACGTGTATATAGAAATGATGTCCCTTAAATTTCCCCTCTTTTCATTCTTGCTCTTTTCAACTACAATATAGATTTTGATAATTTCCATAGGTCTCACGAGATATACTCTTCAAGGAAAAACAAGTTCGTGTCGGAGTTTGACACGAGAATAGTCTGTGCTTGGAGTAATTATACTGTCAGTATAATTTCTCAAAGGTATGTGTTATCGTGGAAGTTTAAACATTATTTATACTTTAATGGTGTTATAGATTTTGACCCAAGCTATGCATGCCACGGTCACAAGCTATATTGCGTCAGATCGATTTGCCAAACAAGTTTGCCAGAATTAACGCATCCCATCAAACCATGGACCCTCCACAAAGGTGGAGTGTCTATGGTCAAACAAATGACAGGTCGCAGAAACTATGGTCATGGAAGTATGAACGTCGTTTATACTTGTACGCCGTGACATACAATGAGCGCAGTGCCATGATTGACCGGATTATTCAGTGTCGACAATCCCAGTTAATATAATCCCAAAGGCAAACTTGTTTTATTTACCACCTTGCCAAGCAACACAGGGTGGTGGCGAGGCGAAGTTGTAATGTACTGTCGCTTTGATATTCACGATTTTGGAAAGGAAATAGATAACATCGGGTTAGATCTTGAGAGTAAATAAGAAGAAAAGAAGAGTTAATTTGAAATCAGTGATAAACGAGTTGTCTATTTTTAAGAAACTAAATATAAGGAAAGCTATGGGTCCTGATAACATATGTGGTAGGTTACTGAATGTCTATGCATCGCAGTTAGCTAGTGTTTCCAGTAGATTGTTCAATTGGTCGTACAATGATCATACGATATCAACCATTTGGAAAACATCTACCATCTGTCCGGTCCCTAAAAACTTCCAAGGCATCGTCCTGTAGCACTGACTTCCATTGTGATGAAATGCTTCGAGCGTATTTTACTTTGTCAAAACCCACAAAAACATTCACACCTTGACCCATACCAATTTACATATTAAAGTAATAGAGGTACTGATAATGCAACTCTCACATTACTTCACGATGCGTATACACATCTTGAAAAACCAAGTTCATTTGTAAGACTATTGGTTATTGATTTTTCATCAGTCGTTAACAGAAGTCAACCAAACATGATGGCTCATAAACTTAGTTATTTAAACGTTAACCCCAAACTCATCCTCTGGATAATGGATTTTCTTGTCAACCTTTACCAGTTTGTTCGCTACCAAAAATTAAATTCAGCCTTCCATTCAACATTTAGGGGTGCCCCACAGAGCACGATACTCTCACACAAACTATTTACACTTTACACAAATGACTGTTCATCAGGTACCGATACAAATCCACTTATCAAATATTCCGATAACTCTGCATTAGTTGACCTGTCAAATTCTGACCGTACTTATTTGGATGAAGTTGATACAGTCTTGACACAGATTTCATTAACAAGAAATGTCAATCTAGAGTTTACTGTCTACAACAATTGAGGGGCCTAAAATTTTGTAAATGCCAAGGTATTACAGACATTCTATCGGAGTTTTGAGTCGGTTTAACATTTTCTTTTTTGTGCTGGTTTGGTAGTCTAGGGACTAGCTACAAGAGTGTCTTGAACAAAATTGTAAATGTGTTTAGTAAAGTATTGAGTGAAAAGTAGACTAATTTGAATGAAATGTTTACATCTCGTGTACAAAACAAAGCTGGGAAAATGGTAAATGACAAAGGCCACATTATGTCCCAACACTTTGAACTCCTGCCATCAGGGAGACGATTTCGTGTCCCTAAATTCAGAACAGTCAGAACCAAATCAAGTTTTGTGCCCACTTCAACTAAATTTTAAACCAAACTAAATAATTCTATTTCAAAGACATCTGCTCTGCATTCCAGATTGGAAGAACCGCGTTTTTTATTGTCTTTTTTAAGTTGATGACCATTTCTGGCAAGACTTCACTCACAATTTTCTCGATTTTACTGATTTTTCTTCTTTATTAAAAAGGTTTAGGGTCGGCACCGGATTTCTAGAATGGAAGCGTTTGGGGAGTTATGTGTGATTTATTTGTTGAGAAAGGTTCAAAGACAATAAATATCGCCATAAGGTGGCACTTGCCGTTCCAGTGAGGAACGACTAGTGCCACCACGGTAGTACTCGACAATTCGATGGACCACGGCCAAGTCCGCCATTCACAATTTTCAAATCACTTGAAATAAAGCAATCTGGCAAAACTCGCCCATGTGCATTTACAATCTTGTCGCAACTAATTCTAGTAGGTAAAACCATAGACCCTCCACCCTGTCTATGGTAAAACCTAGTCGCATTCATAACTTTCATCGAGGGTAAGGTAATTTTAGTCATCAACTTCTATAAAGTCCAAAATGAAACGATAAAACATGTACATTTTGGAAATTATCCCATGTATAATGCCAGATTATAAAGTGACAAAGAGTGGTTCATCTGAGTGGATAGCTTAACCTCTTGACGATTTATAAACAATGGGAAATAGGCAGCTATCTTGATGTTCATTTTAACCTATTTTCCCGGAGAATATTTTCAGAACTGGTATCCAAATTACCAAGATCACGTTTTTCATATTTACTGATATGCCGCTTTAGTTATGGCCGGTTTTGTGGGATGTTTTGCGTGCACAATGTAAACCACAGACAAGGCATGTAAACTTCTACTTGCCGCACAACCCGTCTATTTCAGGCTTGGCCTCTTACCACTCTTGGAGGAATTGTACTGACTCCTCCAAGACCACGTCTGACACAGTGGCCTGAAACCCATAGTCTATCGCGAGTATATTGTCTACCCTTCAAGAGACACACATTCTCTGCCAGTCACCCTTTTAAAAATACGCTTGTTAAACGTCTGCTCCTGGAGTTAAATTTGGTTCAACTCATGAGCAAAATATTTGTACGTGACTCCGGGCCCCTTTGGGACAATCCGAATTTTCACGCACGTCCCAATTCGTTTTTTTCCCGTGACAACAATTTTTCTCCTGAGCCTCCCCCTACCCTAATCTAGTTCCTGACGACCGTATTCCAATTTTACACTACATCTTTACATATTACGTATAGTCAATGTCATTACTCTCGTTGCCGATGTGTTGGCAATTATATACATGTATATATATAATATCCATAATCACAACATATTTCCTGCTCAAAGAAGAACTGTTTCAGCTTATTCCATTTCGATATAAACAGACAGAGAGTCCAGGGATAAAATACCCATGTACTACTCCTTATATTACTGGCTAGGTAATGTCAACCGTAAAATAATCCAAGCACCAGCGTCCCTAAAATCCGTGAAACAGTGTCGATATTACAGTATTTTGCTGACACTTATTACTTTCTGTAACTGGTCTATATTTGTGATATCATGGTAAATATGCTTGGAATTTATGGCCTAACAAACCAGACATTACGTAGATTTGAATATTGAAGAAAATCAAAAACAAAAACAAGGCCATGGCCATGGCCGGTCAGGTACTGATATTAGTACTTTAGACATCAGTGGGGGTCACACTTGGTCATTGAAACTATATTGACCGACCAAAATTCTAAACATCACGGATAAATAATTTCATATCGAAATGTATGTACGGAGATTCAGGTTTTTAGACCACGTGGCTTTGACATGACATCATCAGCTAAATTTGCAATACGAAAGTAACGTAAAACATGGATGTATCTAGTAGGGAGCAAAGTCCGCATGTCTGTATGGATGTTTGAAGATTTACTATCGGTATATGGGAGGCATAGAGGGAAATATTTGAGTAGCGTTATTTAACGTTACATAATTCATAACTGACTACTAAACTACCGTCAAGAGGATTGTTTTTGCTTCCATTTATCTGTATTAATTTTTTTTAAAGGCAGTGATGGTGACTGCCAATGCCGGTAGTGAAAATATGGCCCGCACATTCTGAAGATTTTTGTATCATACAAGTTCAATGTTGTAGCTGAGAATGTGATTTATATTTATAACTCAGTAGAATGGGTACCGGTACTGATGCGAGGGATGTGAACCAACCTTTGTGTTGCGTGCTTTTTAATATCACCGTGTGTGTGTGTGTGTTGTTTGTTTGTTTGTTTGTAATGTAGATTCGTCGTTGATATACTGCTACTAGATCAGACCGTGGGTTATACTTCCATGATCAGAACATGACCAGACACAACTCTCCACGGCACCATTTTGGTTTTACAACTTTGATTACTTTGTTTTGAATAGCTTTTGTCAAGTTCTTGACTTTCCTGATATGACAATAAAGCAAGGGTGGTGAAATATTATTATAGTAGTCCTTCAAAAAACAAGACAATTTTGAAACTTTTAGTGGAAAATGTTAGTGAAGACACAGTTTACCCGCATAAATTAACTAACAAAAGACAAAAGAAATGTACACATGGTTCATTTTCTAGGTGTCGACCTCATGAATATGCACCAAGATTTAGAACCGAGTCAGCTTTAAATGCGTTCACACCTCCAAATCTAGTCTGGACAATATTGTCTGGGCTTAGTCACCCTTTTATGCGGACTACAGAGCGGCCCTGGTGCGGACTATTTCTGCCACCTATTAATGCCTGAAAGTCAAGTGGCATATGCTGAGGTTGTGTACAACCAGCAACCCATAACATTTTAGCAATCTACAGTTCTACCTCAGTATGGCTATTAGCCATGCTAGGTAGTTACTATAATGATTAATATAATGGTTGTCTTGGTAAAAGTTGTCGACCCCCCCCCCCCAAAAAAAAAAAGAAGAAAAAAAAAGAAAAAAAGAAAAAAAAAGATCAACAAAACATTCTATGATATTGAAAGCGCTCCTGGCATGTAATTCCATAGAACAGTTTCCTGTAGGGAATGGCAGCGATTTCATTCAAACTCAAAGACAGAGATGTTGCTAACCAACGTGAACAGCCATAAAAAATTGTATGTGAATGAGTATGACTCTGAGATCCCGCTAACGGTTTCATTGTTGTCGGTCTAACCAGAGACACTGGAGAACTTCACTGTCTATGATCTAATCGTATTGCTCAGTGTGAAAACCGTGCAAAGCGTTACTATTTTGGCGTTGTATTTTCGCACATTTTTGGTTCACAAGGGTCCAATAATTTAAGCTTGAGTTAGGAAATAGGCCTATTAAAAAAATTGTGTTGTTCCGATTAGGCAAAATAAATAAATAGGTGGGGTAGGTAGATTTATTTTTATTCATGTGCGAGTGTCTAATTCTGGTTTTCCATTTTTTCCAAATGATCTCTGTGTTATTGGCTTCTTTCCATTAGATGTACAACCATTACAGATTGGAGGAACAGTTTTATATTGTCTTTTTAAGTTGATGTCAGTTTCTGCATCCACTATGTCTCGTGAGACTTCACAATTGTTGCGATTTTGTTAGTTTTTCAAGAACACGTAAAAAAAAAGTTAAGGGTCGGCAGTGAAAAACTAGGTGGGTCGGGTAACAGAAACCAAACAGTTATTTTTTAGGCCTAAGGCATAACGTAGCATATAAATCTACCCAACCTGCGCGAGCAAGATCTGCATCGGTCAATGTAATATTTACATGGTCTATTACAATTTGGTAAAGTGTACCATTGTATATGCTTGTGCGAGACGTAAAAAACATCATGCCGTCTAATTGTACGAAACGATTTAGTCACTATGGTTTTGAAGTCAGTGAGATAATGTTTGTGAAGTACCCGGTATCGTGATGTTATCGCTTGTATAGAAAAACCATCACTGAGGCAAAATCTCACTTTTATCATCATTCATTTTTTAAAGTCTTCAATCATGCCAATTAAAAATATGGATACTGCAGTCATTTATGTGACTTTTTTTCCAAAAATGTTTATCGTGCATCTCGATTATATTTTTTTTCGTCTTCGTAACATCTTTTTTTTTATTGTGCCAAAAGTAGTAGCTACCACATATAGAACAGTGGAAAAATACCGAATGAGACTCAGAAATGTAAAATCATTTACTTCAATGTCCAAATCAAATGCGGACATCAGAAAATGATGCATGCACGTTGTGATGGACTCGTGATTAGCTCTAGTCCAGATGCCAATTGGTATCTAACTAAACCATAGACAATAGAGAGGGTCCTCTCTATTTTCTATGACTAAACCAAGTTTAGTGAGTGGAGGTGTAAATGGTAACGATACTGTTTAGGAACACGGTGATAGGAACTAGACGAGATTAGCACTGACAACACACGCTCCGCGAACTCCAGCAAAGAGGCCTGGTGGGGTATATAGAGACTTGTCAGAGTTGTCGGAGCTACTGTTCATGTACATATAAGTTCCACGTATTCTCAATTTATTTCGTGCTGGATAGAAAACAGTCAGTATAGTCCTTGTGTTCTCCAGTGTATAGCCGATGGATTGGATAGTGAGAGTCATGATATGTGTGATACATTGTAGTTTATACACCAGAACTGAATTTTAGACTGATCCCGTCGGCATCTTCAGAGAAAGCATCAAGCGGGTACCACAATAAACTGAAAACGTAACGACTATAAGCATAACTATAAGTTTTAATTTACATGGAACTACGGTCATATTTGATAAGCTTATCCCCCACTTCCACATATGGTCTCATACCCCTTGGTCAGCGAAAAGCCAATCATGTTCATGTCCGGACATACGAGTTATAAATGGGGCGGTCATATGGGTTAAGTTAGGGTGGAATATAATATATGGAAAAAGTCTGATTGATACTGGCTGTGATGGGTAGTAGAGCATTTTTTAATTGTCAAAAACAGGGTTGGGGGCCGAATGATATGATTCAAAACGTCATGACTTTCTGGTATATCTTTGTTGTCATGGTGTGTTTCCAGTTGAGGATGGCTGTCTTTGACTGGCTACAACAGTAAGTGACTGATTTTGAAAGCAAAGAAAGTGGAAGAACATTGGTGTTAGTTAAAAAACTATTGTTATTAAAGATATACAAGTAAACGCAGCAAAACAATTGAGAGTCGGTACGGAAAGGAACAGATGACCACAGGAAGGTGTTCAGCTGTTCTTCATTGTTCTTTGCAATTTGACGACCGGGCGATCACATACTAGTAGTTGTCAGTGTTTTCGCTAAAGCAAAATACACGGAGATGGTTCAAAATCACTTGACTATCATTTCACTCTTATTTAAATCTACAAATATCTCATTAATATTTTCTCCCAGCTTACTTCAAACTATATGACATTTTCCATGAAAAAAAGGTGCGTATCTGGAGCAAAGAAGTGTTTCAGATATCAGAGTGTTCACGTTTGCGTGACCAAGACATAGACATAGACTGGCAAGCGACGCCATGAATTGTGATCGAATCCCAGGGTCGGATCGGTTGTAGATCAGTGTTCATGATAATTCATTTGCGTGTTCAATTACTAAGTCATCGATGTAGGGTTATAAATTCAGTGACTACACCATCAACAAAGTTACTTCTTACTATAAATCATGTTGAAAAAGACCCTAGGAAAATGTCTAAGCAACAATGACGGGTGTTACTTTTTTGCAGTGTTTATCCAAATAGTAATCGTCGAATAACGTGACCCTGGCTGAAAACTGCGACAGTGAGTGTACCATAAATTCCCAAAACAGACTGACCAGAACAGACATATTGACACACAAAAAGTGTGCAAGTTTACATCTTGTGACAGGTTTGGTTGGGGTCACCTCCATCGGCTAATGGTCGAAATCGTCATTGTAAAATATTTTTAATTACCCTCAACTACAAATCAGCGTATCGTTGACGATCATTTCAATCGTAAGTGTTTAGAACTGATTCAGAAGTAAAACGTAGAATTATTAATGACAATGGTATGCAAAGTTTTGTTGTTTAACAATCATCAGCGATTTGGCATGTTTGCACAAACCACAGATACTTGTTAGTGCATACACTTTTGATACTTCTATTCTATAAGGTAAAGGCTAAATTTAAAAAGACATGATCCCAGTATTAACTTTTTTGTTGCGGCTATATTTCCTAAGTGAGGTGTGCCAAAGAAAGTTTTCCCATGATACTTTGCGCCAGTGCGACTTTTTGACATTGTACGTTCGATGTTCCCAATGAGTAAATGGAATTTTATCGAGAAGTCTATTCATATTTGTTTATGACAGCAAGATATTTTCAATTTTCTGTTTTTGGTCATTTTTGGGGTCAAAAACTGTCATTTGTTTTGTAAATAAAAGAATTCAAAGTAAAAATGAATGACAGCCGCAAAACTAATCGATTGAATGGGCTGACATGTGGTGTGCAGGTATGTTAGAGTATCTGGATGAAGAATTCTTCAAGAAAATTTGAAGATGACATTGATATGCAAATACGTCTAAAACGTGCTGTGTAGTATCATATTATAGCCATGTTATTTTACAATACTCGTGAGAAAGTAGAATTTATTGGTGAAGTAAAGTTGCTCATACACCTAAGAAAATTTGACTACACTTGAATACATAATGAGCAAATGAAATGATCACAACAATCACATATCTTTGTAATGTTATGACTATACAAGATCTAATACAGGGACGAATGGGGTACTTATCAAATAATGCCCTCCGGAACTCAGAAATAAATGTAGATGCGCTGTACCATGCAGTTACGATCAGCGGTTTTGAACTATGGAGGTAGGAAGGAAGGAGGTAGGAAGGATTATAGTCCTACCACCATTTCTGAACAAAATCGTTGTCCTTGAATTGGAATGGTATGCTTTTAATACAAAAGTTGCACAAACATATGTTCTTGCTTTCAAAAGTTTTAGAATTAACACCATGATTTCACCGTCGCCCATACTGAGGTTTTCCTGCATCTATTGTTATGGATTTTGTTGGTGGGACTTTGCTGTACTGTATGAACACTTGTTCAGACTCAGGCCACTAAAACACAATTGCAAAAAAAACCCGTAAAGACACGAAGTATCGTTTTGCACAACGTTCGGCTTGAAGCAGGTTTGAAGGGTAACCATGCACGACAGAGAAGATGGGTTTAGAGCCCCATTTACACCTAAAACAAAAAGCGATTCTAGTCTGTTCCTATTATAGTGGTCTGAGGTTCAGATCAAAGTGCCGCATTCATCCACAACATAAAAAATCATAGACCCTACACGACTGGCGTTTGTAAAAGTCAGTTTTAAACCATAATTACTACACCTCTTTATCTTCTCGGCAAGAACATGCAGTGCTGCAATCCAACGTGAGGACCTCTCACCAACTTTCAGATCACTTCACATTGGGAACGTTGGTGAGAGTTCTACTAATATAATTCAGACTGAGGCAAAAAATATAGCCTTTCTGAGTTGAAATCCGAGGTTTAAATCCTGATATCTGAAAATTCCCAATCAACCCAGATTACATTGAATAAAAAATAAGTCTAACAAACAATTTATGATTTTTCAGTCCCGAAACTTGCTATTATCCATACACTGTATACAAAGCTAAATACACGGTGATTGGTGTATCGCACTCCTTGACTGAGTGGGTCGGAAAAAAAATAGGTAGACTCACTTGTCATAAATCGATTTATAAATCCACAAAGGCACTGTGACAACTAAAGCAGTCCCTTTACAGACCATTTTTCTTTAGAAATAAATAGGCTAAAACAATACTGAATGACAGGCAGTCCAAGGTATGCGAAACCATAAGCGAGCGCGTCTACTCACGATGCTAGATTAACACACTATTTTACCTGCGCATTGAAGACGCACAGTAAAAAGACCAGTTTTCAACATTAATGCAGGAAATACAAAGCTAACAATTCAAAATTGTATAAAATGTAAGAAAACAAAAAACAGGCGACAGTCAGAGCATGCATGAACTTCGATTTACAATACCATTATTAAGTTCTTGCATTTTGGGGCTAATGAAGTCATAGAGACTAGAGTGGGCGAGTTTCATCACAGTTAGTATAATCAATGGCACCGTGATAATTCTGACTTTCACTTGAAACTGGACCAGAACAGTCTAGGTCGGACGAGTCGTCATCATCAATTCAAAGGCGACGTAACCAAATATACACCGTGAATTCATCTTAGATCGCACCGAGTTGAACAATCATGTCTGTCATTGTAGAATGTAGACCTTTACGCTGTTTGACCGACTATTGAAGTATAACCCACATAGGTGATATTTCATTGACCTACATGGAAATGCTTGTAAATACTTTTTGCAAGTAGTAGTAGCTCAGACCACTCTAGTATTTTAGTGGTCTGAGGTAGTAGTAAGAGTTTTTGCTAACGTTTACATGCTAGCGTAGTTGTACATGTACGTATACATGTCAGTTCGTATGTACATGTACATTAAATGTAGCTCTCATCATATCATACACTGTACATGTGTGTAACCCTTTTCTTTTGCACCCTCCCCCTCCGCCTTCATGTGGTCAAACACAGACAACTAACTAACTAAATAGTGTTACTGTTAGTTTTCTGTGGGTCAAACAATTAGTGTACACGCCTTGAATCACATGCAGGCGAGATAGATTTGAATATTCATTTGTTTACTGCCCGGTTATGGGGGTGAACTCATGAATATATTCTGAACTAAATGCAAATGTATTCAAATCACTTCCGACTCGCAATCTGAACTATTTTTCAGATCGAGTATAATCCGATTAGACAGGCGCTAATGGGAAAGTACAGAAACGTCCACCTCATCAGCATAAAAGTACAGAATTGAACTCAATCTGAACTATAGTACGGAAAGTGTCGTAAACTGTACTATTTTTTCTACTAGTGGAAGTCATTGACCCATTACTGTTCTGAGGTGGTTATCAATACACGCTTTAAAATGATTAACTGATAAAGTAGCAATAACTCTTTCTGGTAAACTGTTCCAAATGTCTACGACGCATTGACAGAAAAAATATCTACGTATATTCAATCTGGATCTGTCCTTAAATAATTTTAAACTGTGTCCTCTTGTTGTTGAAGTAGATACGTTGAAAAACACAACTGGATCAACGAGAGTATGCCCATGGAAAAGTGTATACACTTCCAGCAAATCTGCTCTGATTCATCTGGTTTCTAAAGTTGTCAGCGGTTTCAATACGCGTAACCTGTCCTCATAATTCAAGCCACCAAGCTGCGGAATCATCCTGGTGAACCGACGCTGCACTTTTTTTCAAAAACACAATATCCCTATTCGCATGTGGTGTGGGGACCACACTGGCGAAGCATAGTCAAGGTGCGGACGAACTAGTGATTTATAGAGTGGCAATAGAATATCCTTCGATTTACAGGTGAATGTTCCTTCTACCATACCAAGTACTCGATTTGCCTTAATACCTTCCCTGCGATCGATATGCAGTTTTGGTTAGGGTGAGTTGTGTATCATAATCCCTAGATCTGTTTCAGACTCTACAGATGACAATCTACTACATTCATGGTGTACGAATAGTGCTAGTGGATTACTGTAACCCACATGCATGAGCTTACACTTACTCACGTTGAATAGCATTTGCCAGTCACAAGACCAATCAACTATTAAAGGTTTCCAAGTCTTCCATTATCACCAGATACAAGTGTGCTATTAACTTTGTATCATCGGCAAAACTTTGGCAATAATATTCTCATCAATGTCGTTTACATAGATGAGGAAGAGTCAGCAATTATACAGCTGGGTTGACTGACATTCAGCCAATTAAAATGGATTCACCTCTCCAATCAACAACAATATAATGATAGGTACTATGCCTATGGTAAAAATCATTTTGTTGCAGTTTTGGTGTCAAATAGTTAAACTACATGGCTACGAGTACGTTTACTCTCATCATTATTTTCTTGCAATTTCAACTATACGAGAGACGAGGAAAGTTCAAGGTCATTGGTTAGATTCCTATTTCTCGCATTAGTATTTTCTTCTCACTGTACGTAGCCACGGCCAGCATCCACCATTTCTTTGGGTTTCCTATATATCTCACCTTAATTTTAACCCTGGTGAAAACATGAATCATAGGGCCTATATGGAGGTATATACTCAAACTTAGAAACTTGTGAATACATCAAATGTTAAAAGTGACTAGGTTATAGGCAAAGTATCATACAAGTTTATTCCTGGAGACTGATTGATCATATACCGTGTAATTTGCAGTAAAGATGTCAGGCTTCTGTAGGTATAGTAATGTGAAGTAATTTAGTCATTGACAGAGACTGTTTTCTTGCCATTCCAAATACTCTGTGGCAAACGATACAGGTAATTGTGTTAGTGTAACATATAAAACACGTAGTACAGATCAAATAAACAAGGGACACCACTAATACTGAAATTGTCTATCCATCTTGTCCTCATAGATAACTCAGTTGTTGATGGTTATGAATATAGAATGCAGTTGATAACTGTTACTGAGGAAGTATGATATGGAGTTATGTCAAATCTGTGTACTGGTGGGGGATTACAGAGCGACATATCTTGCAATTGTTTGCCATATTACCATATACACACTATGTATTATATGTGTGTAATATATATGGCAGGTTACGTATTATAGAACGGTGGGTTGCGTTTGACATACTGTCATACATGTGTGTGTGTGTGTGTGTGTGTGTGTGTGGATGGATAGATCAGTCTGTATGTCTGTCTATATAGCCAGACTATCCCGCTTATTTCTGTTGGCAAATATGATGAGAGGTGTAGCCATATCACATGATTTTCTTCCCGCTTGTACAGTATGGTATATTTGCCGTTCGACATGTTTCTGCAATTCAAGA